>NC_087184.1:14797719-14835219 GCF_035594125.1 Scylla paramamosain
TGTTGTTGTGACAGTAGTAGTAGTAGTAGTAGTAGTAGTAGTAGTAGTACTAATAGTAGCAGCACAACTCAAACACACATTACTCCCACAGGAGTTTCCAGCAGCGCCGTCACCACCACCACCACCCCTGCCACTAGCCGCGTGTCGCCCCCCCAGCCTGCAGCCCTGCACCGCCCCCCTCAGCCCCCTCGCCAAGCCCCACGAGGCACCTGACGCCGCTCCCATCACGTCCACCATCATCCACCGGCACCTTGCCACCCTGCAGAGGAGGCCAACGCACTCCAGAAGGGCGTGTCTTTTCCCTCCGCCAGCTCCTTCAGTGTGGTCCCTAATCCCTGCCCTGCCGTCATGCCCTCAGAAGGACTCTTTACCATGCTCTCAGGGACGTCAGCTCCTTACACTCTTCCCATAACCTCCTCCATCCTTCAGGGCAACGTCTCCGCGACCCAAGACTCCCCGCAGCTCCTCCAAGCGCTGGAAATCAAACAGAAACTCGAGAGGGACCTGGAGGAGTCTTTGCGGTTGGTGAGGCGTATGATACAGCTGGATCCTGACGCGGCGCCTCCGTCAGGGAAGAAGAACAAAGAGACCAGGAGTGCCAAGGTGTACCAGGAGTCCCTCAAGCAGCCCCAGATGTACGGCGCCACCGGGGATGTCCTAGTGGGGAGTCTTCAACCTGCAGTGATATCTGGGGACCTGCTGACGAAGGGTGATGGTGGTGGCGGCGGTGGCAGCTTGAAGAGTAAGGAGCGGAGAAAGACCACAACGAGGACCACGCCCAGAAGCAGAGGTGTCAAGGAGAGCAGCGGCAGGAAGGCGACGCGAAGGAGGGCGGGGAAGGGCAGGAAGTGCGGCGGCGGTGGCAGCGACGAGGAGGACAACGAAGGGAACGTGAAGAGGAGGAGGAAATCAACACGGGCCTCGTTCTCCCAGACTTCAGACGTGCAGCAGGACGCAAGCCATGGCTCCCTCACCCCTTCAGCCACTCCTGCAGCACACCAGCAGTGCCCCACGAGGACTGAGCGATGCCTGGCCGGTGTGGAACGCGGCCTGTATGACGCACTCCACCACTCCTTACCTAGGGACACCAAGGGGCAGGAGAGGAAAGGAGAACACACTGAAGGAGGCAGCCACAGACCGCCACAGGTGTCACACGCTTTCCCCGCCAAGCACAGCAGCAGCCCGCCCTCCTCCACCTCAGACACCCTCAAAAGTAACCTGGACGCCTGGGGACACGCGCAAAGGATACCAGAAGGATACTCCTCTAGGAAACGGCAGAGGAAGAGCACCATGGATGAATCCCTGAGCGGCCTCAATCAGACAGTCGCCCTGGCGCAGATCCTGGCCTCCCTGCAGCAAGGAGGGCACGCCACGGCATCCCCAGCAGGAGTGAAAGAGGACCCAACCCTGCCCCCTTCCCCTGCTGTACCCGATCACTTACTGGACACCCTGCAGAAGAATCTAAACATGCTGGTGCAAAAGAACTCCCTTCGCTTAGCCCTGCGTGGCCTCGTCAGGAGAAAACATGCATCACGCTCTTCCAAATCGAGAAAATACGTAAAAATTAGCTTGGGCGTGGGCGAGGAGGCGGAGGAAGAAGAGGAGGAGGAAGAGGATGAGGCGATGAAGGGGGATGCGTCTTCTGCAGGAGGGAGTGAGAAGAACGAGGCAGGCCAGGAGGAAGGCAGGACGGCCACGTGGCGGTTCCATGACCTTCTCTCCAGCGACGAGTCAGACGCCGAGGATGGCAGGCTGGTCATTGATACCGACTGAGGGCAACAGGTCAGCAGGTCAGAAGGTCACCAGGTCAAGCAGGCTGTTAGCAGTTGTGACGTAGACTAGTCATTACGTAGGTGTGTGTGTGTGTGTGTGTGTGTGTGTGTGTGTGTGTGTGTGTCTCTCTCTCTCTCTCTCTCTCTCTCTCTCTCTCTCTCTCTCTCTCTCTCTCTCTCTCTCTCTCTCTCTCTCTCTCTCTCTCTGTTTCCTGTTCTTTTCTTCTTCCTCTTCTTCTTCTTCTTCTTATTCTTATTATTATTATTATTACTATTATTATTCTGTTCTTTCGCTAGACAGAATCCAATGGTGTACATATTTGCTAGATATTATTGTATGTATGTATGTGTGTATGTATGTATGTATGTGTGTTTGTATGTATGTATTTCTATGAATGTTATGATTTCTTTTTACATTTATTTTTTAACTGATTTCCAAGGACCAGATACAGTAGAAGATAGTCACAAATTATATTAGTGTTAAGTACATGTGGGTATCATTTTTCTTCGTCCAATAGATGGCAGTAGTAAGAGTACAATAATTTGTGTTCGCGTACGATGACAAACTAGAAATGAAAAAAATAAACAGAGAAATAGATACGTGTGTGTGTGTGTGTGTGTGTGTGTGTGTGTGTGTGTTAGGAAGTAGGCAAAATAGTACAACAATAAATTAAATTAACATTCGGGTAGATTACCTAGAGGAAAAAAGACAAATAAAAGAAAAAAACAGATATACTAATGAATAACAAAAGAAAAGAAAATGGAAAGTGTAACAAAAAATAAATGAGACAAATAAGTAGTATCTTTTATTGCTCTCTCTCTTTCTCTCTCTCTCTCTCTCTCTCTCTCTCTCTCTCTCTCTCTCTCTCTCTCTCTCTCTCTCTCTTGTGTTGTTGTTGTTGTTGTTGTTGTTGTTGTTGTTGTTGTTGTTTTTTCCTCTTCTTCCTCCTCCTATCGATCTAACTATCTCTATTATCATCCCCTCTCCTCTCTCCTCTCTCTTCTCGTCTTCTTTATTTATGTCCCTTCGGTCTCCTGCTGTTTAAGGGAGTTTATTTTCACTTCTCAGTGGGAGAGGAAAGTTGAAGGGGAGAGAGGTGTGTTGTAAACGTACATTACTTTGCTATCAAGGGTACGATAGTAATTTCAGAGCCACGGTGTCTATAATACTATTTGAAAAGAGGAGGAAGGAAAAGAGGAAGATTGCAAAATGAGGGCGAGGAAGACCGAAAAAAGGGAGAAGAAAGAGAGGACTGAAAAGGAGGGAGAAAAGAGAGAGGAAGACCAGAAAAGAAGGGGGAGAAAAAAAGAAGGCCGAAAAAGATGGAGAGAGAGAGAGAGGAATAAAAAAAAAAAAAAAAGGGAAGAGCGAGAAGATAAGAAGCTGGGAATATTTGAATCTGGCGCCTTTTTTTATCAAGTTTCATCCGTTATTTTCTCTTCACTGTATCTGCCTTGTCTTGTTAGCTGGAAATGATGGAATGTCAGATAAAACTATATTGAGATTACGCGATTAGATTTTAAAGGTTGCTATGAGTAAAGTGTTTTTGTTTTTTATTGTTATTTTTAAGTCTTACCGGCAACTTCATTTTGAATATTTGCCGATATTTGAATTTCTTAATGATTTAGAATATAGCGAGATGGAAGACGTCTCAGTCACAACCAAATATATGTAGATGATGTCAATGTGTTATTTATAGTAAATGAGGTGTTTGAAAATTAGGTTACATATATACTGGTAAAGTGTGGATATAGAAATAGGACTCATATGAGCCAGAAGACAAATTTGATTATTTAATATTATCATGGAGACATTGTGTAGTAGTATTATAGAAGGAGAAGTGGAAGTTTAAAAATAGAAATGAAATAAGATTGAGCCAAGTGGTGTTTTTTTAAGAAATACATAGAAGAAATATTAAAAGGATTATGAACTAAGAAGCCAGGTTAAAATAGAATTAAGGTAGAAAATCTAATAGTTATAATCAAATACTAACAAAAAAAAATATATGAATTGATAAAAGGAAACAAAAACTACTACTAAAAGGGAGGAATTGAAATGAGAAGCTTGAGTAAAATAGAGGTTGTTAAGAAATCTAGTCAGCTTAACGGGAAGATGAAATAATGAACTTGAATATTACCAAAGAAAACTCAACTATCGCAGGAAAATACCAATGAAATAAATTAACGTATCAGCAAAATGAAACAAAAAAATGGGAAATAGCAGACGGAAACTAAAATGTGAAATAGCGGCGGAACAGTGACCATTAAGAAATCTAGTCCTCAATTAGTATAACACAATAATAATAACAAAATATTAGCCACAAAATCACCATTGAAAATTAAAATATCAACAAAACAAAACAAAAAATAAAAATAGTAGACGAAAACAGAAATGATAAATGTGGACAAAATAGTGTTCGTTAAGAAATCGAGTCCGCCTTGTCAACACAGCGCGGCGCCTCGAGTGTGTTCCGCGTTTTGGGGAATACTGCCATTATTATGAAACTACCTTCCTTCACACACTGAGCAACGGACGGACAGTTACCATGCTACGCTCCAAGAAGGATGTGGATCGCCATGTGCGTGATTTACTCAACAAAACCAAGACAGAAGACGAGGTGAGTGAGGAGAGGGAGGGAGCCAGTGGTGGTCCTTGTGGCGCCTTTATTTTATCTTCCCCGTTGAATATTTTAGTCTTATTATATAATTTTCTTCACCGTGTTTATTGTCCTAGGTGTGTCAAGGCATGGGTTGGGTTAGGTTTGGCTTGGTGTGTGTGTTGTTGCCTTAAGTTAGGGAAAGAGAAACAAACAAATGAATTATATGAGGGAGACCTGTATTTTCTTCACTAAATTTAATGTCCAAAGCCCAGCAAGAGGTGGGTTGAGTACTTGGGTGTTAGTAATCAGTGTTTCTTTAGTCTTTAGTTAAACAAACATACAAACGAACTATTCATCCTTCTGGCATGTATTTTATCCTTTCAACCGAATATTTTTCTTTTTATATAATTTTTCCCTCCAAACTTAAGTCATAAGGCTCAGTAAGGCGTGGGTTGACGATCAGGGTGTTCTTTATTATTGTAAGTAAAAAAAAAAAAAAACTAGTGGATGGTATTCGAGTCACGTGACGTAATGGTTTGCTTGGTAACACGCTACTTGTACCGTACTTGTAGGAAAACAAAAATCAGGGGATAGGTTAGCGGAGTGTGATCGGAAGAAGTAGCATTGTTGGTTTCAGCTTATTCTGGTGAGTGTGTGTGTGTTTGTGTGTGTAGGGCAGCAGATATGACGCGAGTATTGTTTGTGTATGAATTTTGCTGTGAAATATGAATGTAAGGGTGGTTTAGTCAGATTAAGTTTTGTTAGGTGTAGTTTGGTTAGGGTTCATTGTCAGGTTGCTTTGTCAGGTTAGGTTTATAGTTAAGTTTGCTTAGATTTACTGTTGCTAAGTTTGTTATATTGAAGCTAACTAGAGAAAATCATACTCTTTCATGTTATGGTTGATGTCAGTGAAGTGTGTTGTCAGTTATGCATGAGTGCTGGAGTGGTTTGCTTAAATTAGGTTCAGTTTGGTTAGTTTAGGTTTAATTGCATGAAGTTATTATTTTTACATTGGGCTTAGGTAAGGTTGGTAAGGTTTATCAGTCTGTTTTCTTATGTTGAACCTAACTTAATCTTGTTCACTTTCATATGGTGGATAGCAATGAAGTCTTGTCTGTGTTGAAGTGTGTGAGTGCAGGAGTGGTTTAGTCAGATTAGGTTTAGCCTGAGCTGGAGTGTGACAGTGGGGCACAAGATGATCCCTCTCCACCAGGGGCTGACAGGGCTAAGAGTGTGAACAGTGTGTGTGTGTGTGTGTGTGGTGCATAACATAACAGTATAATACAACAGAAAACACCCAGAATAACAGAACGGAGTACCATTAGGGGAAACACTAAGCGTAACCACTGAGAAGCAGCTTAAGACTAACAGGAACTAATGGAACACAAAAATACAATTCCTACATGGTCAGCTTGTTACAGGTAGCTTGAAATTAATTAACAGCCAAAAAAAATCATCTTAACTTCAAAAAAAACAAGCAGTACATGGTTAGCCAGTGACAGATGCATCACTAGATCAACAAATAACAAAGCATCTTAACAGCTTCAAAAAACATGTACTTCGTGGTTAACTATTAACAGACGCATCGTTAAACCAACAGACAACTAACAAGGCATCTCAGAAACAAACAAAAATAAATAAATAAATAAATAAATAAATAAATAACAACTTAAACTAATGATGGTTGTCTTACTAAACCAAACAACACAGACTAACAAAACTCTAACAATCATCAGGAAGATTCATGATTGTTCAATTGATTCGGCTGTTTGCGCCAGTACAGCATCCTTAGATAACACCACATTTTGTCCATCAACTTCAGTTAGGAACTTCTCCATGAGAGTTCTTATTTATGCCTAACATCCTGTAAGCAAACAAAGTCGCTGGTAATCCTTCCATTACCCACGACTAACAGGGATGCAGCTCACTGAAATAACACTGCAGTTTACCCATCACCTTCAGCTAGAGATGCATTTATAAGAGTTTTTTTTTTATTATTATTTTTGTAGTTTGTATCCTCTAAGTCCACAAAACTGCTGCTACCACTTAAGAGAGATATTTTTTTCCTAGTTAGCGTCCTGTAACCAAACAAATCTGATGGCACCACTTCAACATGAGAATAAAATGCTCCAAGGTTGTCTGAGGCGCTATCACTGAGGTGCAACGTCAGCACTGCGGTACAGGAGCTTCTGATCAACTCTTTCTTCAGAATGGTCACTCACAAAATATCTTGTGTTATCTTGCACAACAGCCCCTCTCTTATTCAGACACATTAGCTCACCCTCCCCTCTCTTTCCTCCTGCCACAGTGCTGTGCAGTCACCTCTTGCTTTAGAACATTAGGTCTTCAGCTACCTTACATGATGGCTCTGCTGTCACACACAACTTTTTATTTATTTATTTATTTATTTATTTATTTTTATTATTATTATTATTATTATTATTATTATTATTATTATTATTATTATTATTATTATTATTATTATTTATTTATTTATTTATTTTATTTATTTTTTATTTATTTATTTATGTATTTTATTTTTTTCTCTCTCCAAACAGACACACACACTCCTCTTCCACTTGCCATTTTATTATGCCTATATCAGATTACAAGTTTTTGTTGTTTATGTCATAGTGCTGTGCAAGATAAAGCTGACAATGCCTTTCAGTAAATTTTTTGTCTTTGCTATTGTTGATTAGAAGCACAAATACTTGAAAATGTGCTCACCAGATCCTGAGAACCAAGGTGCTGGTGGTGCCTTTGATAAGATTGTTGATGACTGTTCTCTGTTGTTTTTCTCTTTTCCTTCCACTTGTCATAAGGTTTATGGGTACAACATAGCTAGGCTCTGTTATTATGTTTGTTCTTTTTGTTCCAGGTTTTTTTGACACTCAGAACACCAATAAATTACCTCTTCATTATTTTGCCTTTGTTTCCCATTTTTCATTTTAAGAACTCCACAATCAATGGCTCCTCTTCCTTTTTTGCCTTCCTTCCCCAGTTTTTGACCCTCAGAGCACCAATGAATTTTCTCCTCCTTTTATTGTCTTCCTTTCTCATTTTTTTTTTTTCACTGTAAGAACACCAGAATTAATGGGTCCTTTCTTTTTCTTGTCTTCCTTTCCTTTTTTGTTTCTCTCTCTCTCTCTCTCTCTCTCTCTCTCTCTCTCTCTCTCTCTCTCTCTCTCTCTCTCTCTCTCTCTCTCTCTCTCTCTCTCTCTCTCTCTCTCTCTCTCTCTCTCTCTCTCTCTCTCTCTCTCTCTCTCTCTCTCTCTCTCTCTCTCCCCCCAGAACACCACCATCAACTCTCCTTTCTTTTCAGTCTTTCTGCCCCATTTTTTAACCCAGAATACCAAAGTCAACAATCCCTCTTTCTTTTCAGTCTTTCTGCCCCAGTTTTTGATCCCAGAACACCACAATCAACTGTCCCTCTTTCTTTTCTCTCTTTCCCACCTGAGCACATGTAAGAAGCCGTCCCTTCCCTTGTTTCAGCGTAAAGTTCGTGGGTACAACATTGCCAGGCTCTACTACAACATTGGGGAGTTTGGCAGCTCAGCACGCTACCTTGCTGAGTTTCTGATGGTGCGGCCGAGGGCTGTGGATGCCCACCGCCTGCTGGGACAGGTCCAGGAGGGGCTTGGCAACAAGGAGAAGGCAGTGCAGGCATACAAGACAGCATATGAGCTCGGGGAGGGACAGAAGGACCTCCTGCTGAAGAGTGAGTGTTGCTGTTACTTAAACACACACAGTATAGCATAACTTTTTATACTTTTCTCTCATATTCTGTCCATCTTCCTACTTTTCTCATCCCTATTTTGTTCTCCTTTTCAGCTTTTTTCACCCCTATTCTGTCCACTCTCTTCCTGCTCTTTTTTTTACCTCTATTCTGTCCACTTTCTTTTCTACTTTTCTCACTCCTGTTCTGCCCAACTCCCTTCTTACTTTTTCTCACCCTTATTCTATCCATTTCACTAATGCAAAATCTAACCAGTTTTCGGTCTCATCCCTTTCACTGGTAAACTATGGAACTCCCTGCCTGTTTCTTAATAGTAACAACAACACACACACACACACACACACACACACACACACACACACACACACACACACACACACACACACACACACACACACACACACACACACACACACACTGTAGTAATAGTAGTAGTGAAACATCCTTATCAACATGTTTTCCTCCCAAATCAGAAGCAGCATTTGTGTAAACCATAATAAAACCTTACCATAATCAATAATACCCACTTGTTAACCCACACCTCATCTTCTCACATCCCTTCAGTCTGCGAGCTGTACACTGAAGTTGAGGCCGACTCCTCCGTGCGGCTGTACTGGGCTGAGGAAGGCCAGCGCCACTACCCCCACCGGGAGAGTGTGGTCAAGCTGAGGGAGGTGCTGCTTTCTCGGGATGGAACACAATCACGGGAAGAACTGGAGAAACTTTACATGGGTGAGTGAAGGTGGATAAAAGAGTAAGGTGAAAGCAGGTGGAGTGAGTAAGGAAAGAAATGATTGGGTGAGTGAAGGGGCATGGAGGTGTGGGGTGCATGAGGGAAGGTGTTGAAGTGAGGAGTGAGTGAAGGGGTTTGGAGTAAGGAAGGATTGGGTGAGTGATAGATGAGTAAATGTGTGTGTGTGTATGTATGAGAATAAAGTTCAGTTTGTTATAGAATTTATAGCCAATATTCTTCATTTATCTTTGTTGTCGGCTATATCAAGAGCAGTGATCTTCACTAACTTGTGTTCATTAATCTCTGTTCATCATCATTATTGCATCAAGGTGAATGTATTTTACTCACTTGTATGTATGTTTTGACACAAGATCAATTTATTCAACTCACACTAATTCATTTTCTCACTTTATCTCATTGTGTATGTATGTTTTGGCACACAAGATCAACTTATTCAACCCACACTAACTCACCTGTTTACTTTGACCACAGAGGAGATCAAGGCCAGTCCAATGGACGTGCGGCTACAGACCAACCTGCTGCGGCTGTACCGGGAGTGGGGGGCGGATGACAGCTCCATGCTCTGTGAGGCATACCAGTATGGCTGCCAGGTGGAGGCACGCAAGGCCTTCAGCGACTCCCTCCAGTGGTACCAGACTCTCCTGGATGTGATGCAGGTGTGTGGGTCGCTTGGCACTGTTGAGTGGCTGACTGTGTTCTGGGAATCAAGCTACTCCTCTTATCTCTACTTCATTTATATCTTCTGTAGTACTCATTACCTGCTTGTCTTTCTGTGGTCATCTCTCTTCCTCCTGCCTGCTGCATCCATTCCCTGTACCCTCTTCACATACTCATCTCTGCACATAACTACCACAATTTTCATTTAACATCCTACAGTATTGGTCAGATTATGAGTCTCTCAGCACACTCAGCACATCCAACACATTACTATCATTATCATTTAACATCCTTCAATATTTACCAGTGTATGAGTCTTTTAGTACACTATCATCTTGTCATTTAACATTCTACAAGGTTTACAACACATGAGTCTCCCAGCTTACTCCTTTCTACTCCTGACAGGCTTATGAGGGCACCAAGGATGTCAGTCAAGACAAAGAGTTTTACACCAACTACCTGTCAGCCCTGGAGCGCCTGGTGTACCTCACCCTGGCCTCCTGCAGCGAGTCGGCCCTCCTCTCACAGTCCACCCTGCAGGACGCCGTCACTCTCCTACACAAGTGAGTGCCCACAAAGTGTTTGTAAATAAAGAAATCCATGAAAGATTGGCTGAGGATCTCTACTTTTATATTTAATGCATTAAATATTTTGTCTTTATTTATTTATTTATTTTTTTTTTTTAGTACAGGTAATCTTGGGATTGCTTCATGCGTCTCTGCCAGCCAAGACTTGTATTTGTGCTACATACCAATGTTTTTCTTAAGTTCAGATAGTTCAAGGATCATTTCGTGTATCTTTGTCTTCTAGAGCATATATTTTTGCTTCATTATATAATTTTCTTTGAGTCTTTTTAACAGTAGGATTGCTTCGGGTTAATGTGCCATCCAGTAACAACAATTGCCCTTCACAATGATATCCTCTTCAACACAGAGCTAAGAATATGAGTGATGTGTGAGTGTGTGGTTTCTTATTCTCATCCTGTATGGAACTGCAGACAGATAGTTTAATATAAAGATTACTTCTGATTCAGTGCCATCCAGAATTAGGTTTTAGTCCATAGAGTAAAGCATCAGACTGACACATGTTCTCTTATCCTCAGATTTGATCAAAGCCTCAAGTCACACCTGCATGTGGTGGGGCAGAAGACCATGTTTGGCCAGCTCATGGTGGGCCAACTGTACTTACACATGGCCATCTTTCTAATACACAATGCCAAGAAGGTGAGCATCCGGAGGAGTTGTTTTTGTTTTGGTACAAGTAGGGTGTCAGTTTGTTTGTGTTTATTTGTTTTAGTTTGTTGTTTGGTTTCTGTTTTGTTTCAGTTTGTATTTTTCTTGTTTCTCGTGCATTGTTTGAGTTCACTTTTCCCGTTTGTATTGCATTAGTTTGGTTTATTTCCCATGTTTCTCTTGCATTATTTTAGTTCATATTACCTGTGTTTGTTTCATTGTTTTAGTACATTTTTCCTGTTTCTGTTTCATTCAAGTTTTTCTTCGTATTTCCCATGTTTGTTTCATTTACTAGCAAATTTTAAGGCAGATTTGATGAAAATAGATAACTAAACTTAACCTTATCAAGCCCAACACCCAAAAAATAGCTGGGATGGCTAATCTTCACACATTTATTAGCTTATCCTGGGACTGAACCCTCACCTCTTCACCCACAGGAGGGGCTCACACAGGCCAACACCACCTCAGCTGCACTGCTCTTCCATGCCTGCCGGTTCAGACCCCCAGAGAAAGCCAAGACAACAAAAGCCCGCGAGAATTTTTGGTACAAGCTTGCCTGCCACAGAATGTCCCAGGCAGCCCACGTCCTGCAGCACATGGCCGGCGCAGGCAATGAGAGGACAGCCTTCCTGGATCGGGTGAAGCAGCAGTGTAGCAACAAGGAGGCACAGCTTAACATTCACCAGTCTGTCTTCGGGGCATCCTCAGGCTCCAACAAGGACAGTGATGGAAGCTTCTTTCTCTCAGATGAGGAGTTCATCACAGCACCTCTACAGTACCCAGAAGTGGAACAGGTCAAGGAGTGGGACCATGGTGGGTACTGGCTCCTGGTTTGTGTGTTGTCTGGTCTCTGTTACCATTTATTTGTGTTCATTGTGTGTCTTCCCTTATGGTGTTGGATGGTCATGTGTTCAGAGCAAAAGGTTTTCTTCAAGATCTAGTCTCATATTTTAAGTGTCTATGCAAATATGTTTTCACAGTACTGAATCACAAAGGATAAGCATGGCAGTGAAAGTGTTAATGAATCCTGTCCTCATTACTTTCACAGTGGTGGGCATCATGTACTGTGCCAGCCTGGGGGACCTGGTGTGGCTGTGTCTCCAGCAAGCGCCAGAGAACCTAAGGGAGCCACAGCCCTACTACTCCTTCTCGCTGTTTGAGGGCCTGCAGTTCTCCTCAGCCAGCGTCAACACCTGGGCCCCGGAGACATTGTGCCACCTGGATCTGCTGGCATTCCTGGCAGCCACCGTGTACTGCCAGCGTGTGGCGGCCAAGGAGACTCATGGTGAGGCGCCAGGCTGGTGCAGGGAGTGTGTTTTCAGCATCCTCTCTGTGATCCTGTTTTTCCAGGTCTTCCTTTTCACTGTTGTTGCTCCTCTTTATTTCTCAAATATTTCTTTTTGGGAACAGATATTCATTTTTATTTATGGATTTATTTATCTGTTTTCATTTGATGCCTTTTTAATTAATTATTGAATAACTTCTTTTTTTTTTTATACTTCTATATGTAAAATGTGTATGTGACATTTTTAAATCATTTCTGAAATGTATATTTATATTGCTCATAAACTGAGACTAGCCTGTATATATTACTTCCTATTTTGTATAAGTTACTTCACAACAATAACTTCGGACAACAGTAACTAAAACTAACCACAACCCCTCCATCACCACCACCACCACCACCTGCAGGGCCTCCACCCGTCATGCTCCCCACCGTTCTCAGCCCCACACTGTGCACCCCAGAGCAGAGTGAGTGTTGGGGCGCTGCTCACACTCTATTCAACAATCGGGCGCACCACCGCCTTGGGAAGCTGCGTCTCACCCTCCAGCGTGGCCTTGAGGTCATCCGGGCACATGGCAACCACGGCATTGACCTCCCCTTGATGGCTCACCTGGCACAGTGCTTCACTAATTGGGTAAGGCACTGTGGCACTTTGGCACTGATTGGGCCACTCATTAGGTTACTCAGGTCATTCAGTGGAAGTTTTGGTGTTTTGTTCTTGTATAAGGAAGATAATTGTGATGATCTTGTTTTGTTTACCATTAAGGGCACGTTGGCACTGCTTGGGTCACTCAGGTCAAGTTGTTATGGAAGTTATGATGTTTTGTTTGTGTGTAAGAGAGATACTTGCACCAGTCTTGTCATTTTGTTTAGTGTTATTTTCTCATGCAAGATTCGATGGCTTATGAGTTTCTCCTCGTTTTTGTGGTTGTAAAGACAGGTGATCTCTCTGATGTTAGCCCTTCTTGTGTTCTCCTTCATACCCATCTTCAGGTCTTCCAGCTACCTCCATATCTGATGCTGTTTTAGTATATTTATGTGGCATCATCTTATAAAATCTGCCTGTAGCCTACTTTCAGTCACACCTCCTGCTTGACAGGTGAGTGTGGCAGAGTCGGATGGAAGTGCCAGCAGTGAAGTGGAAGCTCTGAGGGAACGGGCAGAGCATTACTGGCAGCGGGTCCTCCTGTGTCTGCGCACCACCCGTAACATCATGAGTGTGGCACCACGGAACCCTCTGTTTGTGGCCCCAGGGTGAGTGTGAGCCCCTTGACCTGTGATTCTTGGCCTATTAAAATCACACTCCAATCTTTTTATTTTACTGCTTATTTTAAGATGTTGTTACATCACCTTTAGTTCCTCTTAGGTCTTCTCTCACTTTTGCCAAACTTGATTCTATATCATTTACATTAAACTCCTTCTGTCAGGCATTGCTCCATTTATATGCTGTTTGTGTATCCTTATTTTCCTCACCTGTGTTTTTAATTACAGTTAGAGTAGTATCATATATAGGTAATATTTACAGTTAGAATAGTATCAGTAGTCTGCCCCTATTGTGCTAGGTAAGATAAGTACCTTGTGGGAGGTTGACAGGTGTGTGTCAAGTAACCTGTGGGGACCATGTGGTCTTACCACCTCTATCACAGCGTCCTGAATTATTCTGTCTTGTTGGGAGTCTGGGAGCAGTTCTCTGACCATCTCAGGGCCTGTTTGTTGTTGTGTACTTGTGTCATTTGTGTTTTGTGCTGTTAAGTGCGACTGGCATTCAAAGCTCACTGCTGGGAGGGCTGAAGCCAGAGGATTTCATAACACTGCATGTGTGTGGTTGTCTTTAGTCCTCTAGGAGACTACAGATAGCTTGCTCACAAGCAAGAGGATATAATGTCTGTGTGTGGATTGGCCTGTTATGTGGGAGGTTGCTCACAGAATATTATAAGCCTTATACCTGTGTGTCCTTTGTGTTGGCTGTTCCCCTCCTGGCACGTGGTTTGTGGTTCTTTCTCAGCTTGTGAGTTTGGTGGACGATTGTATTACTCCCTTCCCTATTGGTGGGTGAAATAGGGTGGCAACCTGGGATGCTTGATAGCTGTTGGCAACCAGCAGGTGCCTGGATTTGTCATGTTTATGCCTCGCACTAGGCTACACTGGTGGTTGTCTAGAGAGAAGCTGACCTGAGTGTAGTGGCAGCTGTGGGGGAGGCTAGAGCTGGTCACAACACTATTTACACTATTTTATTCCATTTATTTTTAGTATTATTTTTCCTTATGTTCTCCTTTGTGTGTGTGTGTGTGTGTGTGTGTGTGTGTGTGTGTGTGTGTGTGTGTGTGTGTGAAACATTGGTTATAAGTGTGCTTGATTTTGTATTTCTATTCTCTTCCTGTCAGTTTCCCAGTTTTTTCTTGCCTTCCACTATCCCCTTCCTTGTGTGGCTTTGGGCATAACATAGCATCACTCACTTTTCCCATTACTCCGCCAGCATGGATCTCTCTAAGGAGGAGCGCAGTAAGGTGGAGGAGGAGGGCAAGTTCTTCCTGGCAATGCGTCTGGTGCAGGCAGGGAAGCAGCAGGATGCCATTCAGGCCCTTGGGGAACTGAAGAGCCCAGAGGCAGCATTCCAGAGGGCTATGGTGGGTTGGACCACTTGTATTTATCTTGTTCGCTTGTCTAATTCTGGTATACAGGGATTGAGTTAATACATTTATGGTCCTGTTTATATATTTGTCCAGGTTTTTTCACTTTATAAACACTCCTTGCCTCTATTACTTCTTGTAGCTTGTTATTCATGGTGGTTATGGACAGATTAATTCATGTTTTGTGGTTTTATATACATGTTTTCTTACCACATTGCTATTGTCTTTATTATTGTGATTGTATTGTAAGTTCCTATTTACATCTTGCTGCCTTTCCATTATTTTGTTAGTGTTAAGTTATATCTTCATTAACTTGGAAGGAATTATGAAATTGTAACACTATTTTGTCTTATGTAATATTCTTCGATATGGAATGAGGAGAGGAAGGAATAATGATTATAACATTGCTCCATCCTTCCTGGTTCAGCTGTACAACGAGCAGGCACAGGCAGTGGTGAGCGAGGGTGGGGTGGAGTCAGCCACACCTGAGGCACGTGCCCAGCAGGCCTCCCTCCTCACCCAGGCCCGTGACACCCTCTACCTCACCCTGGACAGACTCCGCATGCCAGGTGGGTCTTCTGAGAGTGTTCAGGAGCCCAGGGATGCAAGGGAAGCTATAAGGGACCAGTACACCCATACAGTATATGGCAGGCTTAAGTAGGATTTACTCATCTGTATCCACCTGTCTTTAATATTCAGAGATTTATCTTTTCAAAGCTCCCTGTTAAGTTGGCAAGAATGACTTGATTACTGAGTCTATTCCAGTCATCTGTTACTCTGTTTGAGAACTAATTTCATATATCTTTTTTTAAATTAATGGGGGTGGTTCATGAGATGCTCTTTCCACTTGAGGCTGATGGGGCTAAGAGTGTGAATGATGTGTGTATGAGTGTGTGGTGCCATCCTGTGTGGGACTGCTGGCCTGGTATATAAGTAGATAGATATTTGAATGTGTTTTATCTAATTCTATCCTGATTACCTTAACGACGCTGTCTGTATCCTTGTAACAGTGAAGGTTATTTAAAAACCTCACTGTCTCCTACAATCTTGGAATGCCCTCATGATCTATCATCAGCCAATCTCATTGTGTCCACCTTCTCCCATGCTTCACCAAGCAGCTCCAGCATCAAGTCCATGGTCACCAGTGTCACTTGATTGGCTCTTGGGTGAAGGTAAAAGGTATCACTATCTCCCCATCAGGTGTGGATCGATACCATCCACTCAACGCCAAGCTGAGCCAGCAGCTGGAGGACGTAGAGCGCCGCCTGTCCCTCCTTACCTCCGCTGGTCAGGGCGTACACCACCACCGCCACCACCACCACCAAGAGGACGACACTGAGTCCCTCTCTGACTCCTCCCACTCCCCCCATGACCTGACCAATGGACATGACCCCACCTCCTCCCCCCACCTTGCTCTTCACTCCACCCCCATGGCCAGACACTTCAGCACCTCCACGTCCTCCCCGCTCAAGTCCTCCTCCAGGGCGATGAGACAGGTGAGTGTGTGGACCTTGCTCTGAAACACCTGCACAACATCTCCACCATTTAATTGAAGCTATACAGGTTTTTAAGAGTGTTTTTATGATTATAGTGACTGATTAACAAGATTTCTACAGTATTAAAAGGAGAAATAGTCTTGAGAACCTGGCTAAACATCTCTGTGGCATTTTCAAATAGTCTTGGTGAGAAAGTAGAGCATTTTTTAATATGGGCCCGTGTCTTGTTCTTAGCCCTCCCGTGTCTCTTTTATCTCATTAGCCATGTAGTTTGTGCAGAGTGGACCAATTTCTTGTCTTGATTTCCATTTTGGTCAATGTTAAGAATTGTATGCCATTTCATTTTCCTTTGCTCCTTTGTCCCCCTTTTAGCCTATGGGTTTCAAGTTTATGAAATGCAGATGTCTCCCTAAGCCTATGTTGTGTTTCTTGAGTCTTGTTTAGCATTATGATATGTTTCTCTTATTTTATTTATTTATTTATTTATTTATTTATTTATTTATTTATTTTATTTATTTTTTATTATTTATTTTATTTTATTTATTTATTTTTTTTTTTTTTTTTGTCAGTGCTGCCATTCCATTTTCCTCCCTATCTTTGTTCTTTTTTAGCTGTAAATTTTAGTCAATGAAAAGCAGATATCTTCTTTTGAATCTGGATTAACTTGGAAATTTGATATTTATTTTGTGAATGTCATCATTACTCTATGAGTCATGGCTCAACACACATCTGAAACCTGTGATGAAGCATTAACATTGGTGTCTGAAAGAATTACCAGGAGTACAAAAACAACTTGTAATGACTTGACTTCATTGTTGTTGCTGCTGTTTCATCCATCATGTCAAAGAATTACTAGGAGTATGAAAAAACAGTTTGTAATGACTTGCCTTCATTGTTATTGCTACTATTTCACCCATGACATCCCTGGTACACAGGAGGCAAGACCCAGCCCAGAGCGCCTGCATGCCCAAGTGCAGGCACTGTCGAAGGTGCAGGAGACCACCCTGAGGAACATGGAGGAGCAGAATACCGCCCTCAAGGCACAGAATGACGCGCTGCGGGACCTGTGCACCTCCATGGCAGATGGCTTCCGTGAGAACTCCTCTCTGTACCGGTCAATGCTGGAGCAGAACCGGGCCATCTCCCAGGACGCCTACACCTCTGTGCTGGGCGAGGTGCGGCAGATGCATGCCACCATCAAGGAGAACCAGGCACAGCTGCGGTCCTTGGCTGCAGATATTGCCGACTTGAGGACCATGCGGGCTGCCACGGCCACTCCACCCAAGCTCCCTGAGACTGCTGAGGTGAAGCAGGCTGAGGAGGTGCCCGTGGATATCCCAGCAGGTCAGTTTTGGGTTATCTAGGGATGTATTTATAGGCGCTGTTTGTGATAATTTGCTTAGTGTTGTATGGCCCCATGAGGGAGAGTAAGGATGCAAACCATTGTCTATTTAACTTATCAAGATAGTGAATTGGTTCTTCCTATAGTAGTAATAGTAATGCAGATTTCTTGACTAGTAACTGATGAAAAAACAAGAAGTACTAACTCAATTTACCTGTCCCCTCACAGCTGTCGTGCCGCCTGGGTTGTACGGAGGCTATGTGGGCTACTACAGCCAGCCCAGCCCTTTGATGCCTACGCCAGGCCTCTTCGGTAACCCTCCATTCTTCCCACCCTCCACCGTACCTGAGCAGACCTACAGCATTGCATCGTCAGTCAATCAGGGGGCCGGCGTCACCACCATAGCACAGGCGTCCACAGGCTCCATCGCTAACCCAACACCATGTTCTCCGGCCACCATCTCCGTGCCATCACCCTCAGCCACCTCCCTGGCCCACAGTCATGCTGTAGGGTCCTGGAGTGTCTCTAGCAGTATGGCAGGCAGCAACAGGACCCAGCAGACGTGCAGTGATGTTCCCGCTCCCCCTCATGCCTTCCAGATTGCTATGCCCCCTACATCCAATGCCCTTACACCCCCACCAAGGTCTTCTATGCCAGGTAAGTACTTGTTCCACCCACCATGAGAGTCCTTTTGGTTTTTTTTTTTTTTTTTTTTTTTTTTTTTTTTTTTCTTCAAGACTACTACTCACTTGATCTTGTATTGTTATGACCTCCCTTGCTTCTCTTTGGTCATTGTTTCAGCACTTGTCTGATGGCCTGTCCTCCCTTTGAAGCTAGATCAGCACACCCTGTTTCTCTCTTTCTCTTTCTCTCTCTCTCTCTCTCTCTCTCTCTCTCTCTCTCTCTCTCTCTCTCTCTCTCTCTCTCTCTCTCTCTCTCTCTCTCTCTCTCTCTCTCTCTCTCTCTCTCTCTCTCTCTCTCTCTCTCTCTCTCTCTCTCTCTCTCAAATACCAGCCTAGAAAGTTAATCACAATACAGAGAAGAGCCAGCTAAGCCATAGTTCAAAGCCAGGAGACTTGAGAGCATGTTGAGTGAAGCCAGTTAACTGTGCCTCGCCTCTCCCCAAACTTCAGTGGCTGCCTTGACTCCCTTCTTCATTCTATTGCTTACTTCAGTGCAGGGGAAGCACCTCAAAGTTACTCTTTAGTCCTTTATTGAGAGGTTCTTATCTTATCATGGGGCTGAGAATATCTGGAGGAGGGACTCTGCTTTTGTTATGTTCATTAGCTGAGTAGCTTCTTCAAATTTCTACTATTTCATTTAGTGTTTTAATGGCAAACTAGTCATTAATATCTTTATTGTTCTTGTTGTTTCTGAATATGTCCTTTGATGGAATAAGTCTTAGGAGGATGAGTCTACCAGTGTTTGAAATACCTGATCACTGAGACATTTAAATAAGCACTTTATCAATCATCAGGCAGAACATTGATCTCATTACTACAGATATTGCATGCAACTAAGTGCATTTTTTTTCCTTGCAACATCCACGATCACATCCACCATGATTACATTAGGAGAGCTGCTGTCCCATTCCCTCCCCTGCTCCACCACCGCTGGTCTCCTGGCCAATGTACCTCCCCCACTCTACTCTGCGGTCACCCCAGACTCGTCCCCAGTTCGCGGACAGTCAAATGTCAGATCTCTGTCATCGAAGTTGTCAACGGAAGGCATGTCACCTGCTCCTAACAGTTTGGTAGCTCCTTCTACCACGGCAGGTTCCCAGGACACTAGCTCCCTCAGTAGGTCGTCTCCAGTGTTTTCACATGATACCCTGGTTTGGCTTGCTGTCTGTCTGGATGGTGCACACATCAGTCCCCTGTGTGTGCATGTGTGTCTTGCTGCTGTTGATGCCAGTACTGCTGTTGCTGCTGCATGGTGATTTTTGTTGCAAGAGCTGTGCTGTTTAGCTCATGCCATGTTGCTCTCCACGACCTGCTACATGCATGCTTGGTTTTGTTGTATCTTGGCATGTGCTGAGTTTTCTGTGTGATCTGTTGTAACTTGCAGTAAGTGTGAATGCTCCTGTGTTGTGAATGAAATGGTTAAGTTGTTACAAGTGGAGTTTGATGCTTTGTTAAAGTATTTGGTTTCAAGGCATATATGAGTAGTTGCTATTGTCTCATTTGATTCACGTAAACTATCCTTTGCTTTGTCTTGCACTCATGTGAACTTTGCTTGAGTCCTTCCTTATTGTGTTGTCTTTTTCATTGATTTGAGAACATTTGTCAACATCCCCAAACTGCAGACCACCCAAGCATTCAGACTGAGTGATGCTAGGCACTGAAAGCTGTGGGCTGCAGTCACCAGTGCTTTAGTTTTGAGTTGCTGCTGATGCTCCAGTGTTTGTGTTGAGGACTAACCTCCTTGCTGCATTATTAATTTATTTGTTTCTGGTAATTTCTCTGCTGTGGAAATTGTCTCACTACAGATCGCCTTTCAAATTTTGGTTCTCACAGCATTGAAATTACCGTTACTTTATTGCATTCCTTTTTTTATTTGTATTATAAACCCAGTTTTTTATTATTTTCACACAGTGTTCACTGGCTACAGCAAAGCCCAAAACTAACCCCAAAGATGTATCTCAGAGTGGGGCATTCCTTACTTAACCTGAAAACACAGGACTGTTTCTTGTGGGATCATCAATCAGGATGGTTTCTTCTCACTGTACTACACCATTCACCAGCACACTAGCTCATGTGGGTCAAGATAGATGCTGATAGATTGACCTGGTGACTCAGTAACCTGCCTTGTAGTACCTCAGCTGGCTAGCTCATCACCATATTGTAACACACCACCTGATTCACCACCAGAACCTTGTAGTGTTTGGATAAGACTTGAGGAAATTTGCATACTTCATTCATCTAGACCTGAATATGGCAAACTGCATGAGTTGAGGTGAGCTGGAAGACTGAATACTTATAGGACAGTGCTCTGTAATCAAAACCCCACGATTTTATCTCTAAAATCTTGAGGAGTGAATACAAGGCACTAGTGTGTATCAGTGTTCACTCTCTCACTCCCCAGAGACTCATGCATCATGCTTGGTTATGGTGTCAATGGATGAGGTACAGTAATTAACACCTTCCAAGCCTCCTCCTCCTCATCCTCCTTTTCTTACTTTTCAATTTAGAAGTGACAGATTGATAGTTTGATGACAGTTTTTGAGATGACAGTTCAGTCACTCCAGTTCAGTCACTCCCCTCCTCCCCCGCTCCTTCCCTAGCCATCCCTCACCCCCACTTCACTCACTCACGTCCCCTGTCCACTCTCCCCAGCTTTCCCAGGAGGCTTCAGGAGTGCTACAGCAGCTGCCCCAGAGACCAAGGTTTCCCCAGCCAAGGTGAGGGAGTCAGAGGATGACAATGAGTGCTACGTGGAGGACGACCATGACCCGTGCCCAGACTACAAGCCCTTGGTACCCCTCCCAGAAAAGGTGGAAGTGCGCACTGGGGAGGAGGATGAGCAGGTGAGGCGTGGTGTGCAGTGTTGTGTTGAGTTGTATTTTCTGATGTAGGTGTTGTGAAAGATGTATCTTGAAAATGTTGAAAAATGCCTCAAATGAAGAAAAACTAAAAATGTATTGTTGATTTTGATTCAGAACAGTTATCAAGGATCATAACTCATTTATTGATCAAGATTTTAATGTTATTTCCATGTTAACTTTCAATTTAAACTTGCATGTCACAAGCAGCACTCCTACTCATTCAACCTCCACCAAACAAGTCCCACTCCGTAACTCCAGTCAGACTCTCATGTCACAAGCAGCACTCATTACTCCAGCTTCACCAAACAAGATACACTCCGTAACTCCAGTCAAACTCACATGTCACAAGCACCACTCATTACTCACTCAACCTCCACCAAACAAGACACACTCAGTAATTGGAGTCACCATGGCTGGCAGGTTCTGTTTGAGGAGCGTGCCCGACTGTTCCGTTTTGTGGATAAGGAGTGGAAGGAGCGAGGGACAGGTGTCATGAAGCTCCTGCACAACCCGGGACAGGAGTCTGCTCGGGTGCTCATGAGGAGGGACCAGGTGAGGCATTGCATTAATGCTAGGTCAGGTCGGGTCAGGCCAAGTCATGTTAGGTTAAGTTTTGCATTTTATTCCTTTTATATGCATACTTGGTTGTAGTGCGGTGGTCCATGAGACTCGCTATTTCCAACTGGGGCTGATAGGGTTAAGAGTGTGACTGATGTATGTGTGTGTATGTGTGTGTGTGGTGCTTTGCCAGTGTCACCCAACATGAGATTGTTGGTCTGATATATACGTAGATAAACATGCATACACAAAGTTTTTATCATAGGGAAAGAATTAATATAGTGAGCATCTATAGTAGTTCTTGTGTTGGACTAGTGAATGTTGCTTCATCATTTTATTTATTATCTTTATTTTATGCCAGTGATTAATGAATGGCTTTCCTTCTCTTCCCCCCCCCTCCAGACATACAAGATCTGTGCCAACCACCTCATCACATCCAACATTGACCTGCAGCCGTTGAAAGGCAATGACAAAGTGTGGATATGGGCAGCACAAGTACGTTGACTGATGAGATCCACTGTGCGTTCTCCTCATTTCCTCTTAATTTTCATACTATCAACCTCCATCCATGTCTGTGGATTCTGTTCTTATATTCCTATCCTCTAATTTTCATACTATCAACCTCCTTCCATATCTGTGCATTCTGTTCTTCTATTCCACTTGTAGCCTGCTAGTGAAGGTTCATTTTAGTATTTTCTATGTACGTAATGGTAAGAACTATACCCTACTTTTTATACTATCATCCTCTTTCTATATGTTTGCATTCTTTTCCTTTATTCAGTCATCCTCTACCATCTGTGCATTCTGTTCCTGTGTTCCACTTTGTAACTAGTGATTTATTGTAGTACCTTGTAATTACTCTTCATCTCCCTCCTGCAGGACTATGCCGATGAGGAGCTGCGGACTGAGAAGTTCTGCTGCCGCTTCAAGACTCCTGAGGTGGCCAACAACTTCCGTGATGCTTTCCTGAAGGCCAAGGCAATCGCCAAGGCCAAGGAGGAGGCACCCAGCACAGTACAGGTGAGTACTGAGAGGAAGCCTTGCTGGTTAAAGTGTACTGGTCTACCTTCTCTGGAGTAGTGAAAAAATTAAGTCATTCCTCGTTTCTTTTTATTTTTGGAAGGGGGAAAGACATTTAGGGGAAATGAGTGAAAGAGAAAACTAGTTTCACTGTTAGTTTTTTCCTTCCTTTTATTTGGGAAAAGGGTCTTCAGTGGAGGAAATAAAGAATGCAGGAGAGAAAATAGAAGTTTTGAAGCCTGTTTCCTTTCTTATGTTTTTTTTTTTGGAGGGGAGAAAATAGATGGGGAAATGAAGAATGTTAGAGAAAATAAAATAAATCTGAGTGATTGATTGATATAAAGATTTAAATTAGGCACCATGAGATCTTACAGTGCCAGAATAAATTAATTGACTTATTGATTTAAATTAGGCACCATGAGATCTTACAGTGCCATGTTAAGTGAAGCACCCCAGCAGCAGCACCAGTAACACCTCCCTTCCTACACAGCAGCCACAGTCAGCAGTCAGTAACACAGGCAGCGGCACAGCCTCCTCCCTGGCCATGATGTTCAAGCCAGCGCTGGGCTCCTGGAAGTGTGACATGTGCCTGTTGACCAACAAGCAGGAGGCAGCCCAATGTGTGGCCTGCACTTCCCCCAACCCCAACGCCAGCACTCCCGTCAAGGAAGAGTCCAACAATGCTGCCGCATCTCCATTTGGTGAGTGGAGTGTGGTCTGGGTGGATTGTGTTTGGTCATGTGTAGGAAAGGATAATGCTTGTGTGAACTATTTTGAACTTTCCTTATGCTCCAAGATGCTTATCCTCCAATTTTGGGTGATTCCTCTGGCTTGCTCTTCAAAGACTGGGACCTCGGTAGGTTTTTTTCCTTTCTTTTTGTTGCCTCAGGCTACTGTCCTTTTTTTTTTTACATGAAAAAAGAAAAGAATGATTGGCATACCAAAGAAAACTTGGGATGAGGTCTTATAGGACTGAAAACAGATGAATGAACAGAATAGTTACATATAACTCTTTGGCTGAATAACTTGTCATCTGGTACCAAAAAGAAATGACCTATGCAATAATAAATCTACCTTTCAAAACACTGAGGTTCACAGTAAACAATTCTTAACCAAAAGAACCTTGTTTACCAGCAGGTTGTTTTGCTAATACATAAACTCTTAGTGGTGCTTATTCCTTATACATTGTGAATGGAAGAGGAAAGAAAAGTTTACTGTATATGACCCCAGTAATGTCTTTATTATTTTATCCTTACAGCCTCATTCAAATTCTGTCCTTTAGATTGTGAGTGAAAGAGAAGAGGTTTATTGAATTGTATGACCCTAATTTGTCTTTCTTCCTTTCTCCCTTTAGCCTCCTTCAAGTTCAGTCCCTCCTCCATACCCGCTGAAGGGACAGCCTCTATTGCCAGCCCTGCTGCATCTTTTGGCTTCAAGTTCACAGGCACTCCTGCCACAGCAGCCACCACCACTGCTGCTGCCCTGCCCAAGACTGCAGCTTCCACTGTTGCTGCCACTCCCACAGCAGCAACCACCTCCACTCCCTGTGTGTATTGCCTGGGATATAGTTGGATTTAGTAAATTATTTGTATTTCTCTAAGGATTGATTATGCTTCCATACATAAAAACTTGAAGTAAAAGCTGAATGTGTATATAGAAACTAGTAAATGAACTAGGAAAGTCAGTAGAGGTAGTGGTGCCATTTTTTATCATTTGTATGCTTGGAATTAAATGGTTGTTGAGTATTATAAAGTTTATTAGTTGATCAGAGAACTTCAGGGTGAGGAAAAGCACCAAACATAGTGGAAATGAATGTGACAGATTACTAAAATTTATGACAGCTGTACTAACCCCTTGATACACCAGACCAAACTAACACCCCACCATCTTTGACACAGTTGGCTTCAAGTTTACCCTGAATGACACTGCAACCACGAGCCAGTCAGTCAGCATTACAACACCCTCCTCCACCACCACCACCACCCCTGCTGCTCCCACCTCCTCTGCTGCCAACACCAGCAAGGAATCGGGCAAGATCTCCCTCAGTGGCTTCACCTTCACCACCACTCCTTCCCTTGTGGTGGAGAAGAAGCCTGAGGAACCTAAGGAGGAGAAGAAGGAGTTTGTGTTTGCTGGGTTCTCGTTTGGGTCAAGCAGCACTACTAGCGCCCCATCGACAGGGTTCACCTTTGCCACTCCTTCAAACAGCACAGGTGAGTATGGGCCGTTTGCGAATACCTTATTGTCACTTGGTTGTTAGAAGGTTAAAATGAAAGAGAGAGGAGGAAGTTCAGGTTTGAATGGGTTTAAGAGGATAGATGGCCTTGTTGATGGACCCAGAAGTCATCATTATCATTGTCATCATAATTTGGCATCCTTATTTTACCTTATAATGTTGGACAGCCTATAAATCACCTCCTATTTTTTCAGTTGTAGATAATTCAAAACTAATAAACCTTTCTGTAACATGTGATAATTTGTAACATACCTAATTACTTGCCATTTTTGCACTTGGGCATTTTATGATGTGTACTAACCTAACCTCTGCAGCGGGAAGTGGCAGTATCTTTGGAGGAATGTCCCCTTCATTTGGCAGCCTGGCCTCCACCACCGCCACCACCACTCCCACTACTGCTGCGTCCATGTTCACCACTAAGGCCGTGAGTGTTGGAGTGAACCAGTGCTGTGTGATCACTTTGGTAGTGAGGTGTATTAACGAATGTCATTTGTCACTGTCCCAATGCAAGAGTTAATTTGTGTCTAATTTTTAACCCTTCCTTGATAAAAGCAGAATTTGTTTCCTGTTTCTGATGTTTTCCCTTCTTACAACTTAATTTTTTTTAAAGAGAAGAATATGAAGACAATTGAAAAACAAAGTTGGTCAACTAGTGAATCATATTTTCCAAAAGAAGAGAGAATAAGAGATTACTTGATTTGTATATTGTAAAGGAAACTCAAAGTATTCATCTTTGCAGTTTGAGCCGCAGCCAAGCATGGCAGTGACAAAGTCCCCACAGAAGGATGACAGTGATGACCGTGTGGAAGAGTACGAGCCACAGGTGGACTTCCAGCCTGTGGTGCCTATGCCTGACCTGGTGGAGATCAAGACAGGTGGGCCCATTATTGTATGGAGGTAGTTTTTGGTAATTGGAGCAAGATGTCATGCCTCGTCTCATTGTAGGAATAAAAATGCACTCGGGGAGTCCAAAGTTCTTTCACTCTTGATTTTATTTACATGATATTTATGTTTGTTTAATTTTTAACATGTTCCAACAAGGAAAAACAGATATGAATGGTGACTCTTCTTTTGTGGCCTCCTTGGTCTTTGAAATTGGTGTTAGGTGTAACTAGATAGATAAATTAGCACCGTATTCTTCTTTCATCTGTTTGTAGCCTTCCCTTTCTTTGAGACAGGTGTTGGGTATAATTAGATGCATAAATTAACATCTTCATATTCTTCTTTCTTCACCAATATTTCAGGCGAGGAGGGAGAGGAGGTGCTCTTCTGTGAGAGGTCCAAGCTGTTCCGGTTTGACAAGGACACCAAAGAGTGGAAGGAACGTGGGCTTGGAGACCTCAAGATCCTGAAGAACAACACAAATGGCAAGGTGAGTGTGTGGCTCGTGGAGGATGGGTTGGGAATGCTCTCTATTACAGTTTTCAATAGAGACAAAATATTTTTTGCTCAGGTGCTTTTCCATTTGTTTTAGGAAAAAGGAAGGAAAAGAGGAAAGAAAAAGATATATTACTAGCACTATAAATGTGACTTAAAGACAAAGAAACATTGATCAGTAAAAGTACTGTAATCCTTTCCACAGGTTCGTGTACTGATGAGGCGGGAGTTGGTGCTGAAGGTGTGTGCCAACCACTTTATCACGCCGGACCTCAAGCTGGCACCCATGTCCTCATCCGATAGGGCCTGGATCTGGGCCACACCGGACTTTGCCGACGAGGAGATGCGAGAGGAACGTTTTGCTGCGCGCTTCAAGACAGTGGAGCAGGTGAGTCTTGGTGTGTGGCTGGTGTATGGAGCAGGTAATTGGTGTGGTTGGTGTGTGGAGCAGGTGAGTGCCTTGGTGTGGCTGGTGTGTAGGGCTGCCATGCCTTCCAATGCTGTATTAGGTGTGTAGAGTGGATAGAAGAGTGATTGGAGGAGATAACTGGATTGGATGTGGGAGTTGTGTGGCAAAGGGACTGTGGTGTATGATTAGTGGTGTGGCGGCCTTAAGTCTTGTCAGTTGCTTCTAAATGTTAACTATATTTCTCAGAATTCATTTAAATCTTGTTGGATTTTGTCATATCATCCATTTATATACTGCATTTTATAACCTGTCAGGAAGTTGTACATAGTATGGTGGTCCATGAGATTATCTGTTTCCAGCAGGTGCTGATGGGGCTGAGAGTGTGAATGTGTGTGTGGTGCTTTGGGCCAGCCTGCTATATAAATAAAAAGTTTGAATGTTCATTGTATACAATGACATTTTTTGTTTCAGGCATTGGCATTCAAGGAGGCATTTGAGAAGGCCCAGAAGATGGTGGAAGCTGCCCCTGCTGAGGAGACTGCTGAACCTGCCCCTGTTACCACCACTACTGCTGCTGCTGCCCCATCCCTGGCGTCCCTCTTTGCTCCAGCTGCCGGATCCTGGGAGTGCCAGGCGTGTTTTGTGCGTAACAATGCTGCAGATGCCTCCTGTGTGTCCTGCAGCACCCCAAGAGCCACACCGGGGTCAGAGAAGGCTGCAGCTTTGCCCAAGGAGCAGCCCAAGGCAACCTCCTCCCTAGCAGGCATGTTCAGGCCACCAGAGGGGTCATGGGAGTGTGATCAGTGTCTGTTGAGGAACGAGGCCAAGTCTCAGGTATGTGTGGCCTGTGGTAACTCAGCTCCTGGGGCAAAGGATGCAGAAAACCAAGCCGTTGATTTCTCGAAGGGTGCGTCACCAACAGCTGCCAGTACATCCTCCGGCGCCTTGGCTCCTGGCACCTTCAAGTTTGGTGCAGAGATCAGTCAGACATTCACTTTTGGCGTCCCACAGAACCAGCCAGCCAGCACTGCAAGCTCCACAGCCCAGCCAGCATTTACCTTTGGCCTCAACACTGCTGCCGACAACATAGTCAAGCCAGCCACCTTCTCATTTGGCATCAACACCACCACAGACACTTCAGTTACTCCCAAGGACACTACCACCACAGCCAAACCTGCCCAACCAGCATTCTCCTTTGGCTCAACCACCACTGCCACCACCAAACCATTCTCCTTCACCTGGAAGCCACCATCATCAACCGGTGCCACGGTCACCTTCGCCCCAACACAGCCTGTGGCCATCCCGTCCAGCCAGCACGTGGAGGCCACCACCCCTCAGTCTGGCACCACCCCCACCAAGGAGAACAAGGGGGGCTTTGTATTTGGCAGCCCTGGGAAGTATGAGTTCTCCTTTGCAGGTGTGAAGGCCAAGTCCCCACGCTCCAGGGACATCAGCCTGTGTGAATCTGAGGAGGGCGTGGTGGAGGAGGACGAAGGGGATCATCTCTACTTTGAGGTGTGTGAGATTTGTGGTTTTTCTGGATGTAATCTTTTCATGATGATTTGTTCAATTCTTTGTCGTTGAAAAATCATCATTAATCCAGTATTTTGATAGATAATTTTATTTCAAGGGCTTTTCTATTAATAACAGAAGATAGTCATTTTTACTTAATAGCAGTCTGAAATATCAATTTTTTCTCAGCTTTAACATCTGAAATGGTAAAATGAAGTAGTCACCACTCTCATGACTTCTGTAATTGCATTATAGAAAGCAATAATAACTAACTTTTTGCTTTACAGATGGAAATGTATTATGAGGAAATTAATTGAGGTGTTTATGCACTCAAACATTGATGTCACATGTTAGCGTTCACTGTGCATCTCCTTTCCCCAGCCGGTGGTGCCCCTGCCAGACAAAGTGGAGGTAGTGACAGGGGAAGAGGAGGAGGAGGTGCTGTACAGTCACCGTGCCAAGCTATTCCGCCTCACACAGGGAGAGTGGAAGGAGAGGGGCATTGGAGACGTCAAGATACTCCGTCATGGCATGGTGAGGAACACAACACTCATTAGTACCTCGTGTTTATTGACTGTCCTTTTCCATGGGGGGCTGACAGGGCCAAGAGTGTGAATGATGTGTATGTGAGTATGTGTTGCCTTGTTTGAGCTACTGCATTACCCTGTGTGGGATTGTCAGCCTGGTATATAGATAAACTTCACCATTGTTGTTTACTTATCTCCTCTCACTGTCGCCCCTCAGACTGGCAAGATCCGACTGCTGATGCGGCGGGAGCAGGTGCACAAGCTCTGTCTCAACCACTATTTGATGAAGGACTTGGAGATGCGGCACAAGGACGACAAGACCTTCTACTGGGCCGCCATGGACCACTCCGAGGCCGACACACCCAAGGCAGAGACCTTCGCTATCCGCTTCAAGACGCCAGAGATTGCTACTGAGTTCTTCGAGGCGATCCAGGAGGCCAAGGTCAGGCTGGGAGGCACTGCTACAGAACTTCCCAAACTGGACTCAACCTCCCCAGTGAAGATAGAGAAGACTCCTTCGACCAGTGCCACACCAACACCCACCAAGGCGCCCCAGAGCAATGTGGCGGTCATAGCACAGGCAGACTCCTCCACACCAACCATAAAGACAGAGCCAGCCATGCCCACAGCTGGGTTCTTCTCCAGTGCTACAAAGTCCCTTTTTGGAGGTTAGTGTAAGGTTGCTTTTTCCCTATATGTTTTGGCTAGACTACTTTGATCACTGCACCAACCTGTGTCAATAAACTCCAGCCTCTTCCTCCTGGTAACTTCCTCACAATAACTTTCTACCCACAGTGTTTCAAAGTTTCACTGTTGGATAAAGCTTTAGTAGAGGGGAGGTATTTTTAGTTTCCTTTATATTTAAATTACCAATCACTTTGCTTTTGATAGTGTTTTTATTTCAAGATTTAGCCTTATAGTTGTGAAAATGAGAGAGAGAGAGAGACTGACTTGGTACTTTAGTTATATACATGACATTCCCTTTCTTTAACTGGTATGGTGTGTGCTTGCTTCAGATTCCACAGCCAGCAGCCCTGCAACACTCTTTGGCAGTACACCCACTACCACCACCACCACCACCACCACATCCTCATTCTTCAGGAGCACCCCAAACACTTCCTCCTTCACATCCTCCTCCTTTGGGAACACCTCAGTCTTTGGCGGCCCCCCGGCGTTCAACGTGAATGTCTCCACAAACTTTTCACTGCGTGGTTCCTTGCCCATCAGCATCCCAACAGGCTCCATGACATCAAAGTTCTCATGTGAGTTTGCATTTTTTGCTCTATATTTGATTTTCCATACATGAAGTTCTTTGTGGATGTTCCTTGTTTTTTTCCTGAGCATCTTTCCCTCTCCTCAGCATCTCATATCCATCATATCATTCTCATATGTTACCTCACATGCCTTATTCCATTCCTATTCTGTTCTCCCTTTTGTAGTTTACTAGATAAATAAATACTGTTATTATAGATTGTCACCTTTTGATATTTGTTTTCATGTATTCTCAAAGATCTAGAGTGATCTGATTAAAGTTTTAATGGTCTTTTATTTTGCCAGTGTTTGGAGGAGCCACCACCACTTCCAGTGTTCCCAGGAGTTCCTTCAGTTTTGGCGACAAGTTCTCCTCTGAGCCAGACACTAGCGGTAAGAGTTTCCAGTTTGAGGAATCCAGCATAGCAAGCACTTCAGAATACTAGCATTTATAAATTTTGCCTTGTGTTTCTACTTGCTTCAATCAGATGCAGATTGGTACCTTTTTAAACACTGCAAAGTATTAAAGTTCCAAGGAAATGTTGAGTACTGCTTACTGAAACATGTTTGTACATGGTTTATTAGAATTAGGTTGTGTGGGGTGTAGTAAGGTGTTCCACAAGACAATCCCTCTCCACCAGGGACCAGTGAGGCTAAGAGTGTGAATGATGTGTGTATGAGTGCATGGTGCTTTGTCTGGGCCTCCTGGTGTGGGGTGATTCCTGGCCCAGTATATAGATAGTGATGATACTGACTTATTTCCTCAACTTACACATACCTTGTCACTTCTAGATGAGATCCATGTGGTGTATGAGAAGAAGGCCACACCTGAGCAGATAGAGCGTGCCAGAAAGCTTCTCCTGCCCAACAATTTCTTCATGTATGAGGATGCCTCGCCGTGCCCAGGCTGCCGGGGCTGTGAGAATGACAGTGCAGGAGAAGACGAGGTAGTTGTATTTAGCTGTGGGGCTTTGAGGAGACTCTTTTGGGCTTGTGATGCTTTGTAAGACTGTCATGTTTATATTATTGTGTAGATTCTGTTAGGTTTATATCATGTAAGTTGTAGTCTTAGCATTGCATTAGTGGACAAAAAATATTCCTGATGATTCTTGAAAGTTTTTGTGTTTTTACACTTGTTTTTGAGAAGGTTGGGTGTATTAAAAATCATTGTTTGTATTTATTCACTTTGGCTTGACTTGAAATGATGAATTCATTTAGTTCTGGTTTGTGAGAAAGCTGGATTTATAAGATTATTGTTTTTATTTATTCACTTTGGCTTCATTGAATTGATTAATGGGTTTGTTCTGTGCAGGTGAAGATAACGGCCTCCACACCGGCGTTTGGTGGCTCCCCACTGAAGCCTATGTTTGGCAGCACCCCGACCACCACTTCTGCCACCTTCGGCTCCCCAAGTATATTTGGCGGCAGTGCCACATTCACCACCACCACCACCGCCTCCTCATTCTTCACGGCCAAACCCTCCATCTTCTCCAGCCCAGGCTTCTTTGGCAGCGGCACTCCCCCAACCACCACCACCCCAAGCATATTTGGTGGAAGCACCACTGCTAGTATATTTGGAGGAAGCCCAGCAGCCTCCTCCACTCCAGGTTTACTGTTTGGAGGCTCCACTACCACCACCACCACCACTGCTTCCTCCACTCCAACAATATTTGGTGGTGCATCTTCCTCCACTCCATCCACCACCAGCACACCAAGTCTGTTCAGTAACTTTTCTGCCAGCACTTCCACACCTCCTGCCAGCATGTTCAGTGCGTCAGTCTCCTCCAACAAGCTCTTCGGCACCTCCACCAGTGCCCCCACCCCAGGGTTCTTCACAGCCTCCCTCGCCGCAGCCAACGCTGCCGCCGCTAGTGCTGCCGCCGCCAACGCCACCTCCACCCCCTCCAGTATCTTTGCCTCCCCTCTAGCAAGCAGTCAGGGCTCTGGTACTGGACCTTTTGGTGGTAAGGGAACCATCAGTGCAATGCTCCAGTCCACTCAGTCTGCACCTTCCACCACACCCACCGCTAGTCCACTCTTTGGTGGCGGAGGAACCCTGTTTTCCACCCCTAAGGAGGGCGGGTCGCAGATCAGCTTTGCAGATCTTGCTGATTCAGCTGGGGACGCATTCAGCAAGAAATCCTGTGAGTGCTTTGTGCTTGTTTGAGAGTTGTGTTTGTCATTTTTGTTCATCTTTTTCCTTACATAGTGTGATTTATGAGTACACCAACTTTTTACAATGTTTCCTGTCTTACATTACTATCAATTTGGCCCATCATTTGCTATCATGTATGCTTAATTGAGCTTGTTTAAGTAATTATGATCATATTTTCATCCCTTTTACTGGTAAACTCCATTACCTCCTTCCTGCTTCTGTATATCCCCCCTTCTTTCATGAGGGAGATTTCAAGACACTCATTCTCCAGTTTTGGATAATCCATTTGCCTTTTTCTTTAGGGACTGGCATCTCAGTTAGCCTTATTTTTTCCCTAGGCCAGTGCTGCTCTTAAATAAAAAAATAATTTACTGTCTCATATCATTGCAGTTCTCATCAGTTATTTCTTTGTTGTCTCACAGTGGACCCCAAGGCAGCAGCAGTGTGGGCCAGCCATGGACAGCCTGTGTTTGGTGCCAAGGCCTCCCCAAAGAAAGGAAGTGATGGGGAGGAGGATCTTGATGAGAGTGGGGAGGCGCACGATCCACACTTTGAGCCTGTGGTACCATTGCCCGACCTGGTGGAGGTGAGTGTGGCTGAATGTCAGGTTGAGGTGCAAGACAAGTAGCTTGGTTTTAGTAAAAGTGAGTTATATTTATTGAAGTTCCAATTGTCTCCATTTTGGTGTAAATTGTGTCAGTCTTAAGGATGATAAGGTCAGGTCATGTCATTGTAGGACATCATAGTTTAATCCAGGAAAGGAAGTGTTGGTCCTGTTATTCTGTTCAGACTTCCTCTACTCATGAGGTGACTCATGTCTGAAGACTGTCAAATGAGGAGAGAATGCTGGTGTGTGTGTGTGTGTGTGTGTGTCTGTGTGTGTGACCTCATCTTTATGTGGTGTACAGTTAAATGATAAAGCCTAAGAGTATGCTACATTTACATAACAAAGCTAAGATATGAGGAATACTGATAAGTTAGTGTGTGGGGACGTCTTGTCTTGGCTGGATGGAAATGTCTCAAGTTAGCCATCAGTCAGTGACCTCACGCCTTTCTGCTGTGCCGTCTGCAGGTCAAGACGGGAGAGGAGAACCTGGAGGTGGTGTTCTGCAACCGTGCCAAGCTGTACCGCTATGACGGCCCCACCAAGCAATGGAAGGAGAGGGGCATTGGGGACTTCAAGATCCTGCACGACCCAGTCACTGCTAAATACCGGCTGCTGCAGAGGAGGGAGCAGGTGTGTGGTGTGGTTTTGCTGCTTTATCGCTTTGGTGTTCTCATGTTTGTGCTTTTCTATTCCTGTGTCCCTTCTCTAACTTGACTGCTCTCCTCTCATGTTTCTCCATCTTTTCTGTACTTCTGTGCTGTCTCTGATTTGATTGTTGTCCTTTTATGTCCTTTATCTTCTCTGTTCATCTGACTCTTTCACCATTTTGAGGATTGATTTGTTGCTCTTCTTTAATTTCTTCATATAAAAACACATACCACCATAGAAGTAGATGCAGCATTTTACTCAATTTTGCCGGGTGTCCCCCTCAGGTCCACAAGCTGTGCTGCAACCACTACCTCACCACCCAGCTGGAGCTCCACCCACTGCAGTCATCGGAGACAGCCTGGTGCTGGTATGCCATAGACTTCTCAGAGAAGCCGGAGGGAGTCAAGGAGCAGCTTGCTGTCAAGTTCAAGACCGTGGAATTGGCCAAGGAGTTTAAGACCAAGTTTGAGGATTGCCAGGAGCAGCTGAGGAGAAACCAGGCAGCTGCTGACTCCTCCTCCACCAGCACCTCCGCCGTGGTGGTGCTGCCCCTCACCACCGCCACACAGCAGCACCATGACGAGGAGGAGGACGCTGAGAATGAGGATGATGACGAGGAGGGCGATGAAGAGGTAGAAGAGGAGGAAGAGGAAGATGATGAGGCAGATACTGAAGATGAAGACGAAGAAGAAGATGAGGACGATGATGACGACGACGATGATGATACCTCTGTCATGTTCACTGAGCGTTGTTCACTGTCCAAGAAGGAGAAGGACCACTGGAGGGTGAGTGGTAGGGGCAAGAGTGTTGGGGTGACAGGTAGGCATGGAAATGTTCCTTGGGGGATGTATTAGATCACAATCACTAGTAGCTTATAAATTAAATATGTTTAGTGTGGATATAAATTTCTCATTGACATGGAAGGTGGGAAAAGAATCAGTATTTCCCAATCCTTATCCTCCAAATAACATATGTTGCACCCAGTATCTCACATCAGGGAGTGTGAGGAAAGAATAAACACTTCTCAATCCCTGTTGTCCTAATGATAAATGATGATGTACTCAGTTTTCAACTTCACTTTAAATTCTGCACTAGGTAGGATCTTTTAGTTTCAAGTGACTCAGGCATACCTGCTGAAAGGGCCAGGTGTCATACCCCAGGCACAGGTAACGGCTTCACTGCAGTCAACATTTAGCAACACCACCTGCTTCTCCTACAGTTGATGGGTGTGGGGCAGCTGACCATGAGGTATGATGATGATGTGTTTGGGGCACGCATCACCGTCACCAGTGACTCCGGGGATGTCCTTGCTGAGCACATCATTGCCATCCAGACAACCATGCACCAGGAGGGCCAGAGTGCCACCTGGAGTGTGCTCAACCTCAGGCCAGAACCACAAGGACCGTCTACCTTCAAGGCCACATTCTACTCACAAGAGGCCATTGATATGTTTGCTAAGTCCTTCGTGGAGGTGAGTGGCTCGGGGCTCATGGAGGATTGTTATATTTTAGCACGAGACTCCCTTTCCACTGGGGGCTGATGGGACTAAGTTTAAATGATGTGGGTGTGAGTGTGGTGCCTTGTCTGGACCTCCATGTGTGAGATTGCTGGCCTGGTATATGGATGGATAGAGAACATAACTAATCATATGTGTCCTTTGAAAATAGGTGCAATGAGAATGTCAAGTATTTAATAATTCACAGAGATTTCTGTTGGAGCGAGTGACCAAAGTGTTTAACGATACAAACATAGAGGTATTTCTGTCCATTTTCTTCTAACTAATCCACCAAACATCTCCGGCAGGCCAAGGAGTATGCAGAGAATTCTAACCTAGCAGAGGAGCCTGGGCTGGTGCTGGGGGAGGTGGCTGCCGCTGACCTTTACTACGGCCAGGGGGCAGACAAAGGTAAGGGGGACTAGTGCCTGCGTTTACTAGGTTGTAGTCTTCACAGGATTCATTCGAGCTCACATCCTGTCTCTTGATACTGGGTGATCATATTTTCCCTTTGAATTTGTGTTTATTTTCTGCCTACACCTGTTTGGAGAATTGTGTGTGTGGGTGTGCGTGTGTGTGTTATTTACATTTCCCTTACCATGTCACCCATACGTGTAATAAATATAAGCATCTCATAAATACTGTAGAACTTTTTAAGGAATAACAGTTTAATGTACCTCTCTTCCTTCATTTTTGTGTACCTTTACCTTTAAGAAAACTAACCTCTATCCTCCTTTGCCAAACTTCAATGAGTCACTAAAGAATCAGAGCCCACAGCCCATCACCCGACTCGGCCCATTACTCACTTGTGGCGGTGTGACTGTTCTGTTCCCAGCGGCCAGTCAGGGTGGTGGTGGCGAGGGGACATGGACTTATAGCATTGACCAGTTGACCTCTTGTGACCCTGCCCTCACACATGAACTTATAGCCTCACTGAAAGAGCACTTCCAGATACCCCCCAACCCCCAAAACAAAGGTGTGTGAGAGAGAGTGAGTGATTGAGTGAGTGACAGAGATATTGAGAGAATGTATCCTCATCTGGGAAGGACGATGCATATATAGAAAGAGTTCATTTGAAGTGTTATTTTCTTAGGGTATTAGATTCTTTACATACCTCAGAGATTTGTGTGTGTTAAGCATTACAAGACCTTCAGCCACATCAAACAAGCCTTTTTTCCCCTTTCAGACTAAGCTGTGAATGGGACAACGCACAGGATAAGCAGGAGAGGCAAGGGAGGTAGTGAGAACCAAGAACAAGAATAAGATCGAAAAACATCTACTGCTGTTCACCCTCCCTTGCCTCATCCCTCCATCCACTTGCTCTACATGGGCATACCCTTCCACTTCCTCAGTAAACTTGATCACAGAAGGGAAACTTAATCTTCTCCCTTTCTGAAGATTCCTGGAGTGTCTGTCCATTGTTGTGTCTTCTCTCACTCCCTTCTTCCCGAGCTGCTGTTTCTTCCTCAAAGCTGTGATTGAGCTGTGACTGTGCATGAGGTCTTGGTTGTTATTGTGTCTTTCCCAATTTTAGTGGATTAACAATTAAGTTGCTCAGTTGAAGCTTTCATGGTTTGCTCTTCCATTTGCAGTAGCACAGTTATTGCTCATGTGATACTTTTTTATCCACTTTCCCTCTCTCCGTCATGTGTATGGTGTCTTGTGTATACGTGTGTGTGTGTGTGTGTGTGTGTGTGTGTGTGTGTGAGAGAGAGAGAGAGAGAGACTGTCAGGAGACCAGTAGTGCTCCTGCAGTCAGTCTTCATCTGTCCAAAATGTTCCTGTGTAACAATGAATTATTTTTTAATTGAGCCGAGCATCAGGCAGTTATCTTCCTGGTCTTTTTATTTCTTCTTGGCAACTGTTTTCCTGCATCGTTTTCTGGTGTATTTTATTGCTCTTACTATTTTTGGTACAAATGCAACTTGGGCCAAAGTTTGTTTGGGTTTCTGCTAGACAATATTTTGGATTTCATGCTGCTGTGAGTTATGGTTTCTTTTAATAAAATGTAGGCTAGGTTTAGAGAAACTCGATAATGATCAGGAGTAATGGTGTGTCTAGAGTTCATGATTTGTTTTGAGAAGAGAAAAGACGATATTGTGTGTTGATAATTTTTAAAGAAGTACATGTATTTTATTAGGTTAGTTTACCATGTAACATCCAGGACCATTATATCCTTAAATTAAGATGTAAGATATACTAATGGGGGGGCGGTCTGATGGAATGTGAGGGGGAGATAATGATGTGAAGGAAGGCGATAAAAGAAGGAAGATCTTGTGTTTATTTTATGTTGAGTATTAAAAATAAACTTTTCTTTAGGAAGATCTGTTTTGATATCCACAGCTTACCTGCATCTCGCATTCAGTAGTCTGTATCAGCACTAACAGACTGAAGATTCCACATGCCTCGTCCTCTCATAAGGGTTCTACAAAGGCCGCAAGTCTGGCCACGTTGTGAAATTTTTCCACTTGAAGGTCTCAAACTCTCACTAGTAACATCTTGACAAAACTAAAGAAAGGGTTTGTAAAAGAATGTTCTTTCAGAAAGACTATCTTAAAAGGCCACAGAGATGACTGGTCAGGCTCTCAAAAGTTTTTGTCAGGACAAAAGAACTTGCATTGGAGAGCAGGGTATTTAAATAAGACACAGCAATAAAC
>NC_087184.1:14840219-14847719 GCF_035594125.1 Scylla paramamosain
GAGAGAGAGAGAGAGAGAGAGAGAGAGAGAGAGAGAGAGAGAGAGAGAGAGAGGCTTTCAGGTTGTCTGTTATTCATTACTTCACTTCCTCCCGACACCCTTTCACCTGTTTAGTATTAATTAGGCCGGAAATATCACAGGTAAGGCAAGGAAGGTGGTGGTGGTGGTGGTGGTTGTGGTGGTGGTGGTGGTGGTGGTGGTGGTTGTGGTGGTGTTTTTTTTTTTGGTACTTCTTGTTCTCGTTTTTTTGTTTTTGTTTTTCTATCTCTTCTCTTTTGTTCTCTCTTATTCTTCTTCTTCTTCTTATCTCTTATCTTTTTAATTTCCTTTCCTGTGTTTTGGTTCCTCCTCCTCCTCCTCCTCCTCCTCCTCCTCCTCCTCCTCCTCCTCCTCCTCCTCCTCCTCCTCCTCCTCCTCCTCCACTACATCAACATCAGATAAAAAGAATATTCATCACACACACACACACACACACACACACACACACACACACACACACACACACACACACACACACACACACACACACACACACACACACACACACACACGCTTGGGATATTTGAGTTAAGCTGCAAATCCCTCTGTCAAAACTCTCTCTCTCTCTCTCTCTCTCTCTCTCTCTCTCTCTCTCTCTCTCTCTCTCTCTCTCTCTCTCTCTCTCTCTCTCTCTCTCTCTCTCCATGGGTTAAGTGGTGTTTTAATACGTCTTATGTCTCTATCTGTCTGTCTGTCTGTCTGTCTGTCTGTCTTTGGTGTTGCGTTAGCACGTTTGTCTGTCAATCTCTCTAACTTTCTTTCTCTATCTTTCTCCCTCTATTACTCTCTCCCCCTCTCACCCTTTCCTTCTCCCTCTCTCATTCACACTCTCGCTCCCTCTCTCACTCTCTCACTCATTCTCTCACTCCTTCTGCCTCTCCTCCTGGCTTAGCGTCGCGTCAATGCAGCGGAAGGGTTAAGCCAGGTGCGGTAATGTCATATTCATGGGCTCCTGGTGTGAGGGGCGGTAATTAGGCAGTTGTTAAGGTAATGGGACAGTCATTGGCTAAGTGAGCTGTTAAGTTTAATCATTGCAGTCAATAATGTTGGGATTTGGCTGAGATCAGAGAGAGAGAGAGAGGGAGAGGGAGTGGTTGGGTAAGTGTGGATGTGTGTGTGTGTGTGTGTGTGTGTGTGTGTGTGTGTGTGTGTGTGAGAGAGAGAGAGAGAGAGAGAGAGAGAGAGAGAGAGAGAGAGAGAGAGAGAGAGAGAGAGAGAGAGATCAGAAGAAACAGCTTGATGAAAGAAAAAAGAACACTGAAAAGAACAAGAACAGGAAAGAGAGAGAGAGAGAGAGAGAGAGAGAGAGAGAGAGAGAGAGAGAGAGAGAGAGAGAGAGAGAGAGAGAGGTCAATAGGGACAACTTGAAGAGAGAAGAAGAAAAAAAAAACACTGAAAAAAATAAGAAACAGAAGGAAAAGGAAGAAAGAGAAAAAGAAAGAAAGAAATAAAGAAAAAAAAAATGATAGAGGCCTAAATTTATCACGTCATCACCAGCTGCCTCTGATGTAGCCGCTTCTGCTACTTAGGCCTATAGGCTCAGTAAAAAAAAAAAAAAATAAAAAAAATAAAATTTTCTTTTCTCCTTTCCCTCCCTCTGAAGAAAGTAAGAAAGTTTGAATTAGCTTAAAAAAAAATAAAGGGAGTGAAATTAATAAGAGAGAAGATTAAAAGTACAATCATATTTTTTTCTTCCCTTTTTTTGGGGTCACAATTAGTTGGTAAAATAATTTCCTGCCTCACCTGTTGGGGTTCCGTACTCACCTGGCTGCGTAAATTAAGGGCTTATTATCTGTATGTATGAGAGAGAGAGAGAGAGAGAGAGAGAGAGAGAGAGAGAGAGAGAGAGAGAGAGAGAGAGAGAGAGAGAGAGAGAGAGGAAGTATTAGTAGTGGTAGCAGCTTTGATATCGATAAAGAGAGAGAGAGAGAGAGAGAGAGAGAGAGAGAGAGAGAGAGAGAGAGAGAGAGAGAGAGAGAGAGAGAGAGAGAGAGCGAAAGATAAAGTACCATTAGCAATAGTTATGATATCGAGTGAGAGAGAGAGAGAGAGAGAGAGAGAGAGAGAGAGAGAGAGAGAGAGAGAGAGAGAGAGAGAGAGAGAGAGAGAGAGAGAGAGAGAGCAAGCACGAGTATATACGAGTAGTAATAGCTATAATATCGAGTAAGAGAGAGAGAGAGAGAGAGAGAGAGAGAGAGAGAGAGAGAGAGAGAGAGAGAGAGAGAGAGAGAGAGCGGTATCGTAGCAGTGGTGGGGCCTCGTCACCATCACACACTATCGTACTCGTAGGTAACAATTGACGAACTTCGTGTAACTGCCCTTGCATGGCTTTGTGGGGGAGGAGGAGGAGGAGGAGGAGGAGGAGGAGGAGGAGGAGGAGGAGAGGGGATATTGGGGTAGGAAGAGGAGAGAAGAGTAGGGAGAGTGGGAGACAGTGAGGCAGGAGGGGGGAAGGAGAGAAGGGGGTGGGGGGAGTAAGGGTTGACTGTGGCTTCCTTGTAATTGGGAACTGGAGCGTTGGATGGCTCTTGTAATTCCAGGGACTCCAGTAGTGGTGGTGGTGGTGGTGGTGGTGGCGGCGGTGGTGGTGGTGGTGGTGGTGGGTGGAAAGGCTTTAAAATAATTACCCATTTTTTGCTTGGCCTTGGTGTCTGGTGAAGTCTGACCCACGCGTCTTGGTAGCTGCGATGAGTGTCTGCGAGAGGGGGTGCCAAGGGGGTGCCAAGAGGGTGCCAAGGGGGGTGCCTAGGGGGGATCATGATGCCAACGAGAGTAATATAGAAATCATGAATATTTGAGTGGTAAGGAAAGTTATATGATCAATAGCTGTAATGAGTGCCAAAGTGTGCCAAGGAGAGTGCCAAGGGGGTGCCAAGGGGGGTGCCAAGGGGGGTGCCAAGGAGGGATCAGGATGGAGGTTATGGAAGATTCTAAAGGAGTTATTAGTGAGTTAGTAAGGATGTTCAGGTGATTAGTAAAAGTGCAAGGGTGCCTCTCAGTGGTGCCAGGCAAGGTAGGAAGGTGCCAAGACAGTTGAGGGTGTTGGGTTAGGGTATATAGAGAGGAAATGAGGGGAGGATGTGTGGTGTGTTAGGAATGTGCCAAGGGAGGGCCAGGGTGCCAGTGGGTTAGGGTGCCTGTGTCTCGCGTTAGGAAGGTTATTCAGGGTCGTCTGTTGCTTGTATTAAGTGTGTGTGTGTGTGGGGGGTTGGGGGTGGGGGGATGGGGGAGGGGGAAGGGTGGGCAAGTTAATGATGGTGTCCCTGAACGAAAGAAAAAAAGAGAGGTACTATAAAGATCTTAAGTTTAATACCGTATTGTTTTTTTTTTCTTCTTCTTCTTTTCTTCTTTTTTTTTTTTTTTGCTGCAAAGATTCTAAAAAAAAATGTTCTCTGATTTCGTTTTCTTTTCTTTTTTTTTTCTTCATGATTACTCGTTTTCCGTCATTGATTAGGGGTGTAAGTCAGTGTCTCTCTCTCTCTCTCTCTCTCTCTCTCTCTCTCTCTCTCTCTCTCTCTCTCTCTCTCTCTCTCTCTCTCTCTCTCTCTCTCATTTGTTCTCTCCGTGCATGTCATAATTTTTCTTTGTTATTTCGTTTGCCTCGTGTCTTTCTGTCTGTCTGTATGTTTGTCTGCCTGTGTTTGTCTTTGCGTGTGTGTGTGTGTGTGTGTGTGTGTGTTTGCCTGGCTGTCTTTGTTTGTGTTTTTCTTTGTCTGTCTGTCTGTCTGTACGTCTCTTTTTTTTTCCTCCCTTTCTCCCTCTTCTCAACCAACCGCTGCCTGTTCTTGCCTGTCTGTCTGCCTGTCTGCTTGTCTGTCTGTCTGTCTGTCTGTCTCTCCCTCTCCCTCACCCCTTCGCCAAGTAACATTCCCTCCAACAATCATAATAATCTCTCTTTTCAAGACTCCTCAAGTTTACGTGTATATCTTTTTCTCCCACAGTTTACCTTCCCTTCCCCTCTTCAATATTACACCTGCAGTTTTTTGTGTATTTTTCCCAACCTGCACGTCGCTCTTTCATTTCCACGTACATTACCTGGAAAATTGGACTTCAGTACCTGCCACCTCACCTGTGTCCCGCTTCTTTGCCTGTTACAACCTCCTGGCCTTGATTACAGGTGTGGTGGTGCATTCAGGAAGGTAATCTGGCGTACTGCTGCTACTGTTACTTCTGCCTTTTGTTGTTCACGTAGAAAGGGAAGGAGGAAAGTGGAGGAAGTGGAGGTGATAATTGTGGGGGGAAGGAGAAAGAAAGGGAGAGGAAAGGATTGTGAAGGGAAACGAAGGAGGAAGGAAAGAGAGGAATAGATTGTGAAAGAAGGGAGGACAAGGAGGGGGAAAGAAACGTGGATGAAAGACTGTAAGGGAGAAAGAGAGGAAGGAATTGTGAAACAAGGGAGAGAGAAAGGGGAAAAGATTGTGAAGGAGGAGAGAAAGGAACGGGGAGAGAATACTGTGAAGGGAGAGAGAGAGAGAGAGAGAGAGAGAGAGAGAGAGAGAGAGAGAGAGAGAGAGAGAGAGAGAGAGAGAGAGAGAGAGAGAGAGAGAGAGGAAGGGTTATAAGAAGAGGGAGGGAGAAAAAAATGAAGTACACGGAAAGATTGTAAGGGAGCAAGGGAGGGAGGGAGGAGAAAAAAAGGGAGACAAATGGAGGTGAACATTGTGAAAGGGATGAAGGAAGTGAGAAATTTATCTATCACTATCTCCTGAATAATTTAACCTTCCCACAAACCCAATAGATATTTACCTTCTATCTATCAGTCTGTCTTATCTCCTCTTACAAACAACAACAAAATATTTTCACTTATATCTCCCAGTGTATATAAATCTCTTGATCTCAATAGAATAATGAATCTATATCACATTACACTGGCGAATTGGATATGTTCAAAAATAAATAAATAAAAAGCTGTGAGTCAATACAAGTACCTGGAATTTGATCATATTACCTGTGTCTACCTGTAAATTGATAGTCCACCGGGGGTAATTAGACCAGAGAGAGAGAGAGAGAGAGAGAGAGAGAGAGAGAGAGAGAGAGAGAGAGAGAGAGAGAGAGAGAGAGAGAGAGAGAGAGAGAGTTATACCAGGGGAAAAAAATAAATAAAAGAGGTAAAAAAGGAAGAGAAGACGAAAGTGATTGAGAAAATAGAGAGAGAAAGACAAGATGGGTTTAAGAAAATAAAAAAAGAGGAAAAAAGAGAAAAAAACGAAAAAAATATAAAAGGAACCAAGAAGTAAAATACGAGAGAAAGACAAGAAGGGGTTAAGAAAAGAGAGAGAGAGAGAGAGAGAGAGAGAGAGAGAGAGAGAGAGAGAGAGAGAGAGAGAGAGAGAGTAGAAACTGAAAAAAAGCAAGAGGATGGGGTTAAGAAAAAAATAAAGAAAGAAAACGGAGAGAGAGAGAGAGAAAGAAAAGAAGAAAAAAGAGAGAGAGAGAAAAGTCACACCAGAGAAGGAATAAGAACCAGATAAAAAGAATAAAAAACTGGAAAAAAAGAGCAGGAGAAAGAGAAGACGGCGTTAATAAAAATATACGAAGCAGGTGTCTTAACAGAGTCACAATGGAGTCTAAACACAGTCCAATTCTTTTCAAAACCTCCTTAAAGGTATTGGAACCCCTTTTGCTGTGACCCCTCCCTCCCCTCTCCCCTCTCCCCTCTCTCCTCTCTCCCCCGTCTCCTTTCTCCCCCTGTCTCCTCTCTCCTCCTCCTCTTCCTCTTTCAATAATCCGCTTTGCTTACTTCTACCTATGTACTTTTTCTCTTCTCTCTGTTTTCTTTCCTTTTTTTTGTGTTTCTCTTTCTGTTCCCTTCATTCACATGCTCTTTTTTTCTCTCTCTCTCTCTCTCTCTCTCTCTCTCTCTCTCTCTCTCTCTCTCTCTCTCTCTCTCTCTCTCTCTCTCTCTCTCTCTCTTTTCTTATCTTCCTCATCCTCCAATTTCTTCCTTTTTATCTCCTTTCTCTCTCTCTCTCTCTCTCTCTCTCTCTCTCTCTCTCTCTCTCTCTCTCTCTCTCTCTCTCTCTCTCTCTCTCTCTCTCTCTCCTCATCTTGCCTTCATTCCTTCCCACACACACACACACACTCTCTCTCTCTCTCTCTCTCTCTCTCTCTCTCTCTCTCTCTCTCTCTCTCTCTCTCTCTCTCTCTCTCTCTCTCTCTCTCTCTCTCCTTCCCCTCTCACTTTTACCCTTAACTTCTGACCACAAATACCTCCCCTCTCCCTCTCTCCCCTCTCTCTCTCCCTCTCTCTCTCTCTCTCTCTCTCTCTCTCTCTCTCTCTCCCTCTCTCTCTCCCTCTCTCTCTCTCTCTCCTCTCTTTCTCTTATCAGGTGCATTACATCATATTTTCTCTCTCTCTTATAAGCAAGACGTGTGTGTGTGTGTGTGTGTGTGTGTGTGTGTGTGTGTGTGTGTGTGTGTGTGTGTTTGTTTGTTTTTCAAGTCGGATTTATTCGCTGGTGTGTTAAGTGCGTGAGTGTGTGTGAGAGCTTGCTTTAATAGTCTCTCTCTCTCTCTCTCTCTCTCTCTCTCTCTCTCTCTCTCTCTCTCTCTCTCTCTCTCTCTCTCTCTCTCTCTCTCTCTCTCATGCTTCCTTTAATTCTCACTGTTTAATATTTTTTTCGTTTCCAAAATTCCGCTATTCTCTCTCTCTCTCTCTCTCTCTCTCTCTCTCTCTCTCTCTCTCTCTCTCTCTCTCTCTCTCTCTCTCTCTCTCTCTCTCTCTCTCTCTCTCTCTCTCTCTCGGGTTGTTATTGCCACCTGAACTCTTCCCACGCTTAAGTTTATTATTATTATTATTATTATTATTATTATTATTATTATTATTATTATTATTATTATTATCATTATTATTATTATTATTATTATTATTATTATTATTATTATTATTTTTTTTTTTTATTAGACTTGCGCGTCTGTGTTTAAGTTTTGTGTTTATTTATTTAGTTTTCATTTTATGCATGTGTTTATTTTTCATTATAGGAGTTGTTTGTATGATTCTTTTTGTTTTCCTATTTATTTATTTATTTATTTATTTATTTATTTAACTGCCTCTTGTATGAGTGTAAAATGCGTTAGTCTTGTAATTAAAGCCGCGTACAGACACACGCACACACACTCTCTCTCTCCCTCTCTCTCTCTCTCTCTCTCTCTCTCTCTCTCTCTCTCTCTCTCTCTCTCTCTCTCTCTCTCTCTCTCTCTCGTTATTGATGCAAGTTATGTTGATTATTTCCTGTAATCGGTGTCAGGAGAGAATGAGAGAGAGAGAGAGAGAGAGAGAGAGAGAGAGAGAGAGAGAGAGAGAGAGAGAGAGAGAGAGAGAGAGAGAGAGAGAGAATGTGTAGAAAGCCAGAAAGATAATAAGAATGGGAAGATAATGAAATAAGAATGAAGAATGCATAGTAGAGAGAGAGAGAGAGAGAGAGAGAGAGAGAGAGAGAGAGAGAGAGAGAGAGAGAGAGA
>NC_087184.1:14895219-14897719 GCF_035594125.1 Scylla paramamosain
GAGAGAGAGAGAGTCCAAGTATAAAAAGGAGGAAGAGGAGGAGGGGAGGAAGGTTATATGGTGGAAGAGGAGTACCAGGGCGAAGAGTAAAAGGAGGAGGAGGAAGAGGAGGAGGAGGAGGAGGTGGAGGAGGAGGAGGAGGAGGAGGAGAGGAGAGGAGATATGATAGGAGTAAGAAAATCTCGTAACTTGTGTAAGACGCTCTCTCTCTCTCTCTCTCTCTCTCTCTCTCTCTCTCTCTCTCTCTCTCTCTCTCTCTCTCTCTCTCTCTCTCTCTTTCGTAATACCCTTGCTAGAAACTTTTTATGATTTAGTGTCTTTTCTCAGAGGGCAGCTTTGTACTTCTTCTTCTTCTTCTTCTTCTTCTTCTTCTTCTTCTTCTTCTTCTTCTTCTTCTTCTTCTCTTCTTCCTCATCTGCCATAAAGTCACATAAGTTGCGGAAGTGAATAAGTGCACAGAGAAAAAGCAATAAAGAACCGACTAAAAAAAAATAATGGAAGATTGTAAGAAGACACACACACACACACACACACACACAGAGAGAGAGAGAGAGAGAGAGAGAGAGAGAGAGAGAGAGAGAGAGAGAGAGAGAGAGAGAGAGAGAGAGAGAGAGAGAGAGAGAGAGAGATAAAGCTAATTGGCAACACACAAACTGACAAAAAAAAGTTTACAGCAATACAGAACAGCAACACAGCAACACACACACACACACACACACACACACACACACACACACACACACAACAACAACACAATACACACGCAACACAAGACAAATCACAACGCAACAAAATATCTAAATCCTGAACATTTACCCCCACACAACACACGTAAAACAACACAAAACACAGGGACCAACACACACCAACACACATACTCGTACACACACACAACACACGCAACACAACCCAGGTCTTCACAACGCAACAGAAAGGCTAAATCTTGTGGAGTCCTTTTTTCCCTTGGTCTCCACTCGGCCACTCCACCTCGGCTTGCCTCCCAGAAGAAGAGAGCAGTATCGGGTCTCCTTTCGTGAACTAAATTGGACTTGGCCTCTTTGGGAAACTCGTCTCTTTCTGCCTGTTTTTCTGGGCTCACGTCGGGAGATTGTCACCTTCAGCCTCTTACTGTTTTCTGTGACTTCTGTTGTTTTATTTCTCATTTATTTATTTATTTATTTTTTTATTAAGAGTGAAGGTATTATAAGACGACATTGAATTACTGTAGAATTGAGTGTTCTGCTGAATATAAAAAATTTCTTATGTCCCCCATTAAATAAAGAAAGAAAATGGTAAGGGGAGAAATTATAGAACTAGACAGAAGTACTTAGATTTTTGGGTGTTCTAGAAGTGGTAACAGTTGTAATAATTATGAGATATTTAACTTTTTTTTTCAGCATACTTTTTTGTCTTCGTTATTTTTTTCTTCTGTTTATTTATTTATTTATTTTGTATTCTTTTTTTTTTTTTTGCTTCTATACCTTGTCGTTCGCAGTTCTAGTAAGAGTCAGGGATAAGAAACGACAGAACTACATAGAAGTGTTTCAAATTAATAACATCCATGAAAACAAACCTCTTTCTTGATTAAATTCACGTGAACAATCTTTTTTTTTTTTTTTTTTTTTGTGTGTGTGTGTGTGTGTGTGTGTATGTGTTATATTTTCTTTGACTTCTGTATACACATCTAGTATTTCTTTTTATATTCCTCTTGCTTCTCTCCCGTACTTTCTTTTCCTCAGTTCGTTGTAAGAGTTAGTAAAGAAATTATAGAAACAGATGGGAGTGTTCTAACAGTGGGATTAACAATAAAATGATTCCTCTTTCTAGAACCGCTTTTGTTTTCGTTTTCTTTCACAGCACCTCCTTCTCAGCTTCAGGAAGAGTTAGGGAAAGAAATAATGTTGTAGTTGTGTATTACTGAATGAGGTATTTGTGCTGTGAAGATCCTTGGTAATGAGGAGGAGGAGGAGGAGGAGGAGGAGGAGGAGGAGGAGGAGGAGGAGGAGGAGGAGGAGGGGAAACAAGAACAAGCAGCAAGGTGTGTGTTAGTTTCTACATTGCTGTTTGTGGGAAATCTGTCTTGTTTATTGTGTGAGACAAATAGGAGGAGGAGGGAAAAGATAAAGGTGAAGATTAGCAGGTAAACAGGTGAGCAGTGAGTCCAGGTGAGGCTAATTAGTACAAACATACCTGGGGATTTCTATTTTACACGTTTTTCGTACTTTTTTTTTTTGTCCTCAGTGTGTGTGTGTGTGTGTGTGTGTGTGTGTGTGTGTGTGTGTGTGTGTGTGTGTGTGTGTGTGTGTGTGTGTGTGTTTGTGTGTGTGTGTTGTGAAGCGAGGACCCAAAAATATAAATACCAAATGTTTTTTTTTTCTCTTCGTCCTAAATTCTTTCCCTCTCTTCACCATTTTGCATTTGTGTGTCTGTTTATTGTTCCTTGTTTATCTGTCTACCGATGCGCTTGTCTGTCTGTCTCTGTTTTCCAATTTATTCACCC
>NC_087184.1:14920219-14922719 GCF_035594125.1 Scylla paramamosain
AGAGAGCAAACTTCCTAAGTGTTACTGTGTATAATATGTACGAGAGAGGGAGCGGCTAGGTGGCGGGACACACACACACACACACACACACACACACACACACACACACACACACACACACACACACACACACACACACAGGTAGGAGTATAGGTGTTTTATTTTTATGTGTGTTTTAGTATATTGGGTTTTCCATGATTGTATTGGTGCGTGAAGAGATGTGTGTGTGTGTGTGTGTGTGTGTGTGTGTGTGTGTGTGTGTGTTTAATGGAGGTGGTTGTCTGTGTATATTTTTCTGCTTTCTCTCCTTCTGTGTGTGTGTGTGTGTGTGTGTGTGTGTGTGTGTGTGTGTGTGTGTGTGTGTGTGTGTGTGTGAGTGAGAGGGAGAGTGGGAGAGTGAGATATACAAAATAAATCAAGTTTTTTGTTGTTGTTTTGTTTTCTTTCTCTCCCTTTGCGATTTGAGTATTTTTCTATTTGCTTATAACATGTGCTACTACTACTACTACTACTACTACTACTACTACTACTACTACTACTACTACTACTACTACTACTACTACTACTACTACCACCACCACCACCACCACCACCACCACCACCACCACCACCACCACCACCTCCACCACCACCACAACAACAACAACAACAACAACAACAACAACAACAACAACATACGAATAAAAAATCACTCACGAACAACAGAAGCAACAACAACAACAAACAAACAAACAAATAAACAAACAAACAAACAAACAAACAAAAACAAATCATAAAACGCATCCCATAAACTATTCAATCACCCAACAGAGAGAGAGAGAGAGAGAGAGAGAGAGAGAGAGAGAGAGAGAGAGAGAGAGAGAGAGAAAAGGGGCGGAAGTATTAAGATTCGTTCTGTACACCGCGGCTGTCACTTCACGCCCCTGAACGCTGTGTCGCCTTGTCACTGCCTTTCAGGGCTTGTCAGGGGGACTGCCGCGCCAGGGAGAGAGGGGCGCCGAGATAAACGTTGGATGAGGAGGAGGAGGAGGAGGAGGAGGAGGAAGAATTAAGTAGTAGGAGGATTTGGGAGGAAGAAAAGTGGAAATGATGCAGGAAGAATAGGAGGAGGAGGAGGAGGAGGAGGAGGAAGAGCTGATTTTTACGTGGTAAATGGTGGAGGGGAGGTTTGAGAAAGGGTGAAATACTCAATGGGTAGGTGGAGGAGGTAGGAATGGAACAGTGACTTGGAGTGGAGGACTAGGTGGAGAGAGTTAGTTAAAAGGTAGGTGGAAGAAGAAGAAGAGTGGAATAATGAAGGGTTAGGTGGAGGAAGTGGAGGAGGAGGAGGATTGGATGGAGAGAGGGTTAAAGAAGACGTAGGTGGAGGTGGTGGAAGAGTGTGGGAGGGAGAAAAGTGGAAGAGATACTTAAAGGAGAAGAGGTGGAGATACGTAATGGAGAAGAGGTAGAGAAGGCGTAGGAAAGAAAAAAGTGGAGGTAATAATTAAAGAGGAGAAGGTGGAGAGGGAGGAGAAAGAATGAAAGTTGGAGATACGTAAGGGAGAGAGGAAGTGGATGAGGTGGAGAAAGAGCGTATGAGGGAATAAACTGGAATTGGAGAGAGAGAGAGAGAGAGAGAGAGAGAGAGAGAGAGAGAGAGAGAGAGAGAGAGAGAGAGAGAGAGAGAGAGCCTAGTAAGGAGGAAAAGCAGAAGGATCCATCAGGGGGAGAAGAGAGCACTGGGGTGGAACAGAGTGGAGTGGGAGACGTAAGATATTGTGGAGTCTGAAGTGGAAAGTATATATAGAAAAACACTTTTTTTGATGTATAAGGAATAAACTCCCCCTTGATATGTTAAACAAACTTAACCTTTATATACACTTATCTAACCTACTCTAACTTAACCTAACCTAACCTAACCTAACCTAACCTAACCTACTCTAACTTAACCTAACCTAACGTAACCTAACCTAACCTAACCTAACCTAACCTAACCAAACGTAACCTAACCTAACCTAACCTAACCTAACCAAACGTAACCTAACCTAACCTAACTTAACCTAACCTAACCTTACTTAACCTAACCTAACCTTACTTAACCTAACCTAACCTAACCTAACTTGACCTAATCTTTACCTAACCTAACCTTACTTAACATTACTTAATCTAACCTAACCTAACTTAACCTAACCTAACTTGACCTAATTTAACTTAACCTAACCTAACCTAACCTAACAATCTAACCTAACCTAACCTAACCTAACCTAACCTAAACTAACCTAACATATAATTTCTCGTATATAAATATCAACTGGTGACAAGAAGACAAGAACACAAGAATGTAGGGGAAGCTGCAGGAAGCCATCAGACCTACACGTGGCAGTCCCTACATACAACACAGCCACCCCTATCCACATGTCATCTCTGTCCATACATTTACCTAATTTTTAAAGCTCCCTATTGACTCGACGCTAACAACCTGATAACTGAGTCTATTTCATTCATCAGCTACTCTGTT
>NC_087184.1:14932719-14935219 GCF_035594125.1 Scylla paramamosain
TCTTCCTCCTCCTCCTTCTCCTCCTCTTGAGTTTTTTTTTTTTTCTTATTCCAAGTGTATCTTTCGTTTTCCTGTTTTGTTTTGTTTATATGCTCCTTCTTCTTCTTCTTCTTCTTCTTCTTCTTCTTCTTCTTCTTCTTCTTCTTCTTCTTCTTCTTCTTCTTCTTCTTCTTTACTTATTCCTCGTTCTCCTCCTCCTCCTCTTCCTCTTTATCATCATCTCATTCATTGTTTTGCACTTTAAACTTCCAACCTCCTCCTCCTCCTCCTCCTCCTCCTCCTCCTTCTCCTCCTCCTCCTCCTCCTCCTCCTCCTCCTCCTCCTCCTCGCCACGTCCTGATAGTAAGGATTCATTTACAGGGCAAGATTTACAACATTTACGAGTCTTTCTGCAAACTTCGTATATTAAGAGTTTGTTAAGAGCCCAGTTATGGCAGGGAGAGAGAGAGAGAGAGAGAGAGAGAGAGAGAGAGAGAGAGAGAGAGAGAGAGAGAGAGAGAGAGAGAGAGATGTGGTATAACGCTCTTTTTATCTCTTATCTTTTATCTTTCTTTTTTTTTCATTTCTTTTTATATTTAATTTCCATCTCTCTCTCTCTCTCTCTCTCTCTCTCTCTCTCTCTCTCTCTCTCTCTCTCTCTCTCTCTCTCTCTCTCTCCTTAACGTCATTTACTTTTTCCTTTGATTCCTAATGTTTGGTATAATTTAATTTTCCCCTTCATTATCTTCGTTTCTTGTTCTTCCTTTCTTTTCTCTCCCTTTCTCTCTCTCTCTCTCTCTCTCTTCTTCAGTAATTGTTCCTTCACACGTCTTCCTTTGTTGATTACTCATATTATCCCTCCATTATCCTATATTCTCTCTATTCCCTCCCGTTTATCTCAGGTTTCCTTCTTATTTACTCTTTTGTTTCACTTATCTTTTCGCTTTTCCATTATTTATTTATTGGTTCGCTTCGTATTTTATTTTTGGCTTGTTTTGTTTCTCTGTCTCTCTCTCTCTCTCTCTCTCTCTCTCTCTCTCTCTCTCTCTCTCTCTCTCTCTCTCTCTCTCTCTCTCTCTCTCTCTCTCTCTCTGCTCGTATTTACTCCTTTACTTACTTTTTTCTCTATTTTCATCTTTTCTGTTCTTTATTTCCTATTTTTTTCTGTCTTCTCATTCGTATCATTATTATTTCAATTTCTGTTTTTTTTTCATTTTTCTATTATCGTTGTTTTAATGGCGCTTGTTAATCCTTTGTTTTTTTTGTTTTTTTTACTTTTATCTAATTCTTTTGTGTTTATTTATTTATTTATTTATTTTTTTACGTTTATTGTTCAGTGTTGTTTGTTTGATTCATTTATCGTTACATTTTTTTTTCCTCTCCTGTCTGATGATTTATTTATTATTTTTTATCTTCTTTTATTTTCCGTGATTCAGTTTGTTCTTCTGTTTATGCTTTCAGTCATGATTCGTATTTATTTCACTATTTTTCCGTGTTTTTTTTATTAATTTAGTTCTTTTTTTTCTTTTTTTCTTTTCGATATATATATTAATTTCTCATTTTTTTTTCTTTTTCAATCTACTTTCTTTGTCCGATTCGTTAATTTATATATTTATCTTATACATTTCACTTTTTCTCATTTATATATTTTCTTCTTTTTCCTTTTTATTAATTTCCTTTACACTGAAATTTCTTTTTTTTACTGATTTCTTGCATATTTCAATTTTCCTCATTTATATTTATTTTCTTTGTACTAATTAGCTTTTATTTCATTTTACCTTCTTTTCTTCTACTAACATGCTATATATTTCATTTCACCTCTTTTATATATTTTCTTTTCTTTTTCTTATGTTTATTTACTTCTTATATCAATTTCTCTCTTTTCTTGTATATATTTTCAATCATCGCCCTCGAATTTAAATGTTCAGGTTGTCAATATGCAAGAGGTATTGATTACAACTTATTACTCTCTCTCTCTCTCTCTCTCTCTCTCTCTCTCTCTCTCTCTCTCTCTCTCTCTCTCTCTCTCTCTCTCTCTCTCTCTCTCTCTCTCTCTCTCTCTCTCTCTCCCTTGAATCCTTTCGCTTCTTTTTATTGTCTGTTTCCGTTCTTCCCGGAATCCTCCTCTCACTCTTCTTCTTCTCTTGTTTTCTCAGCTCTCTCCTCCTCCTCCTCCTCCTCTTGTCCTCTCCTCTTTTCTCTTCCACTTTCACCTTTTGTTCATACGTATCTTTCTTTCCTCTCACTTCTGGTTCCCTCTTTTGATTTCTTTTTACTTCTTCTTCCTTTCCTTTTCGTCCGTTTTTCCTTCCTTCCTTCTTTCTTTCCTTCTTTATATTCTTCTGCTTTGGGCTTGGTGTGTGTGTGTGTGTGTGTGTGTGTGTGTGTGTGTGTGTGTGTGTGTGTGTGTGTGTGTGTGTGTCTGTGTGTGTGTGTTTATTTGCACTTTTATTCATTTTTTTTTTCAGGGTAGACTTAAATTTGGGTTTACTGGGAATTAGGAGCGGAATGAGTTGTGTGT
>NC_087184.1:14945219-14947719 GCF_035594125.1 Scylla paramamosain
ATTATTTACTTTTCTCCTCCTCCTCCTCCTCTTCTTCTTCTCTCTTTTCTTAATTCAATTTTCGTTCTGTTTATCCTCTCCTCTTTTCTCAAGTAATTATCTCCTTTCCTTGCATCCCGGATCTTTATTTCACTTTCTCTTTTTGTCTTGTGTTATTTTCTTTTTCTCCTCCTTCTCCTCCTCTCTCTTCTCTTCATTCCATTTTCGCTTTTGTTATCATCCTTTCCATTCTTCACTTCTTTTTATCTCCTCCTTTCGTCTTGTTTCTATTTTTGTCTCGCCGTGTCTCTCTCTCTCTCTCTCTCTCTCTCTCTCTCTCTCTCTCTCTCTCTCTCTCTCTCTCTCTCTCTCTCTCTCTCTCTCTCTCTCTCTCTCTCTCTTAATTCCTCTTTCGTTCTCGTCTTTATCCTCTTTTCTCTCTTCTCATATGATTCTCTTTTCCTTCTGTCTTGTTTCTATTTTTATTATCTCTCTCTCTCTTTCCTCCCTCCCATATATTCTTCCTCTTCTTCCTCTTGTGTCTCTCGTAATTAATTATCTCATTTTTTTTTCTTCTTTTTTTCGTCTCCCCTTTACGTAACCTGCTGTGTTTTCTTTTCTTTTTACTTCCCTTTTTCTACGTCTCCATTTTCTTTCGTATTTCTTCGTCATTCGCTCTTATCTCATATATTTATTTTCATCTTTTCTCTTTTTTTCAACTTCCTTCCATTTATCGTCTTTTATCTTCCTCCTCTTCCTTATTTATATCTTACTTTTATCATTTTATTAATTTATTTCCTTATTCTTTCCTTTTTGCTCTCTCTTCCTCTCTTCTTCCTCCCCTTCGTTTTCTTTCTTTTTTCTCTTTCTTTTTTTTTGGCATTTTTACTTCTTTTTTCCTTGTCTATTTTTCCCTCCTCCCCTCCTGCTTTTCAATCTCTTCTCCCTCCTCAATCTTACTCCCACGTTTCCTCCCCCTCCTCTTCCTCTCTTTCGTCTTCCTTTTTCTTTTTTTCGTCCAATTCTTTCCTCTTTTATTTTTACCCTTTCAGTTATACCACCCAACCTCCTTCTCCTCCTCCTCCTCCTCCTCCTCCTTCTCCTCCTCCTCCTCCTCCTCCTCCTTCTCCTCCTCCTCCTCCTCCTCCTCCTCCTCCTACAAAGCTGACGTGTTGATTTCCCTTCTGACTATTAGAGAAGGAGGAGGAAGAAGAGGAGGAGGAGGAAGAGTAGGAGGAGAAGGAGGAAGAGGAGGAGGAGGAGGAGAATGGAGATTGGCCCGTCCTTCATCCCCCCTTCTCTTCCTCCCTCCTTCTTCCTCTTCCTCTCTTTGCTTTCCTCCATGTCTTCTTTACGTTACTTACTTCAACTCTCTCTCTCTCTCTCTCTCTCTCTCTCTCTCTCTCTCTCTCTCTCTCTCTCTCTCTCTCTCTCTCTCTCTCTCTCTCTCTCTCTCTCTCTCTCTCTCTCTCTCTCTCTCTCTCTCTCTCTCTGTGTGTGTGTGTGTGTGTGTGTGTGTGTGTGTGTGTGTGTGTGTGTGTGTGTGATATCGCTTCATCTTTAAGTGTATATCTTCGTCACTTCTCCTCCTCCTCCTCCTCCTCCTCCTCCTCCTCCTCCTCCTCCTCCTCCTCCTCCTCCTCCTCCTCCTCCTCCTCCTCTCTCTCTCTCTCTCTCTCTCTCTCTCTCTCTCTCTCTCTCTCTCTCTCTCTCTCTCTCTCTCTCTCTCTCTCTCTCTCTCTCTCTCTCTCTCTCTATTAACTATTTACTCCTACCACCAATCTATATCTAACACACACACACACACACACACACACAGAGAGAGAGAGAGAGAGTAGAATAGTAGTAGTAGTAGTAGTAGTAGTAATGATAATAATAATAATAATAATAATAATGGTTAATAAGTGCAGTAATGGCGCTAAAAACACATTCTAAGCCCCAAATCACTTTACTTCACAAAATATCGGCAATGAACACCAGGTGGCACCGATTCATTCCCTCATTATTATGCTGGTAACAAAATAAAACAAGATACATAACAAAATAAAGGGGAAAAAAAAAGAAAAAGAAAACGGTAGCCAGAAGGGGGTAACTTGATAAAAAAAAAATGCAAAGGTTTAGAACAATTTTAAAATGTATATTCAGTCCTTTGGTGGTGCTGATGATTAAATGACACACGTGGATATTGTGTTTGTATTTTCTTTTCTAGTATTGGGAGGCATACATACATACATACATACTGACACATATACGAGCACCACCTACTTTCTCTCTCTCTCTCTCTCTCTCTCTCTCTCTCTCTCTCTCTCTCTCTCTCTCTCTCTCTCTCTCTCTCTCTCTCTCTCGAGCATTCAATACTTTTATCGTTACATTAGAAACAGATTACGAGTCGAAACGCTAGAGAGAGAGAGAGAGAGAGAGAGAGAGAGAGAGAGAGAGAGAGAGAGAGAGAGAGAGAGAGAGAGAGAGAGAGAGAGAGAGAGCAAATCGAGAAGGGCAGATCAAATATTCATAAGCATAC
>NC_087184.1:14952719-14955219 GCF_035594125.1 Scylla paramamosain
GAGAGGGAGTGTGTAAGTCCTTCTCTTCTTCTTCTTTTTCTTCTTCCTCCTCCTCTTCCTCCTCTTCTTTTACTATTTTTCTTTTGCTTTCTCTTTTTCTTCTCCTTCTCCTCCTCCTCCTCCAGCTTCCTCTTCTTGTTTTTGTTCTTGTTCTTGTTCTTTTTCTTGTCCTTCTTCTTGTTCTTGTTTTCTTTTCTTCCTCCCCCTACATTTATCTCTCTTATCTCTCCCTCTCCTTCTTCCTCTTCCTTAACTTTTCTTCTCACTCCCCTTTTTCCTCTTCCTTCTCTCCATTTCTGTTTTATCTGCAGTTCACCCAGTTTATCACTTCTTCTCCTCCTCCTCCTCCTCCTCCTCCTCCTCCTCCTCCTCCTCCTTTCTTGTTTACATCCGCTACTCACTCAAGTTACTTCCTTTTCTTTTTTTCATTTTTCTTTCTTCCCTCTCCTCTTCTCTCCTTTCTCATATTTTTTTTAGTTCCCTTTCTTTTATCATCCTTCTTTCTTCTTTATTTTTTATTCTTTTTATCATGATTTGTCTTCTTCCTTTACTTTGTTCTCTTTTTGTTTAGTTTCTATCTTTTTTACTTCTCGTCTTTTGTGTTTCTTCTTATTTTTTTTATCTTTTCTCTTTTATCACGTGTAACACTATGCAGGTGTCTTTCATCTCTCTCTCTCTCTCTCTCTCTCTCTCTCTCTCTCTCTCTCTCTCTCTCTCTCTCTCTCTCTCTCTCTCTCTCTCTCTCTCTCTCTCTCTCTCTCTCTCTCTCTCTCTCTCTCACATTGTCCCGTCTCCCCTTCTTTTCCTTCCTTCTTTCTTTGCCTTCCTCCATCCCTCCTTCCTTCTTTCTCTCCCTGTCTTTCTCCCGCCTTCTTTGCCTCCCTTCCTCCATCCCTCCCTCCCTCCCAAACACAAACAATCACGCTATAACAAACAAATCAATTAGTTCTTTCTTTGTTTTCATTGATGTTCCTTTGTTTACCTTCCTCCATGGACCCTTATTTACTCTCACCTCACCTCCCTTTATATTCCTTTGTGTTCCTTTGTTTACCTTCCCTTACGTAACTTTTTTTACCCTCACCTGACCTTCCAATACATTCCTTTAGCTTACCATTACCTGACCACACCTTTCCTCCCGTCAGATCTCCGTTACCTCCGCCATGGGGGGAGAAGAGAAGCTGGGGTGGCGAGTGGCGTTTCTCTAGGCGCCAATGCCACCACGGATACCCCCGAGGAGCTGCTGTTTGAGGGAGAGGGCGAGGGCGGCAGCGTGGAGGAGCAGGTGGTGGTGAGGGGCGCTGAGGTCCTGCAGGAGTGTGTGGTGCCCGAAGATGCGGAGGTGATACCGGGGGATGACAGCGCAGAGGGGGAAGTGCGCTGGTACCACGACGGGACTAGGGTGAGTTTGAGTGTGTGTGTGTGTGTGTGTGTGTGTGTGTGTGTGTGTGTGTGTGTGTGTGTGTTTCTTTGCCTAGGGAGTGTTTACCTGTCCGTGTACTTTTGTGAGTGTACCAGTTCCTTTAATGCTTGTTTAGTTAGTTTGTTTACCTTGGCTAAGTGTGCATGAGTGTGTCTGGCTGTCTTTGTTTACCCGGGATTGTTTACTGTTTGTTTACTTGGTTGAGTCTACCAGTGTTTTTAATGTTTTTTTTTTATTTGGTTTGTTTTCCTTGGCTGAGTGTCTGGCTGTCTTTGTTTACCAAGGGGATGTTTACTTGTTTGTTTACTTGTGTGAGTGTACCATTGTTTGTTTATTTGGGCTTGTTTATCTTGTTTTTGTTTATTTTTGTAAGTGGGACTCAAAATATGGGAAAATAAAATTGGAAAAAATCGTTGAACATAATTTATTGCTTGTTTATCTGTGTTTGTTTAGTGGGACTTGTTTATTTGATTTGTTTATCAGGGTTTGTTTGATTAGACTTGTCCTTTTTTTCTTTTGCATTTGTGTAATTGGGATTGTGTACCTGTGCTTGTGTACCCGTCTATTGTATTGGCCATAGAAATTACAAAACAGCATTCTTTTTAATCCTTTTCTTTCCTTTAATCCTGTGAATTGTTGTTGCCCGTCACGTTGAAAGGGTTAATGGCTCGCTGAAAGGGTTAGTACAGAAAGAAAAGTTCAAAAAATCGCGTGGGTGTGGATGGGAATTATTGTGTTGCAGCAGTAAAAGTTTAAAGGTTGACTGAGAAATGTTAAATACACACCACTTATGACCGCAAATGTACCTCTGTGTTTAAGTTCACCTGTGTGTGTTTACCTGTCCATCGCTTTCTTTTTTCCCAGGATTGAGTCAAGCTTGTAATACTCCAGCTCTTAGTAATAACTTTTCGTTCTTCTTTTTGCATTCCCACCATTTACTCTGGCGGTGTATTGTGTTGATTTAATGCTGCGTCTCTCTCTCTCTCTCTCTCTCTCTCTCTCTCTCTCTCTCTCTCTCTCTCTCTGTCTCTGTCTGTTGTGTGTGTGTGTGTGTGTGTGTGTGTGTATTGTGTTCTGTTT
>NC_087184.1:14957719-14962719 GCF_035594125.1 Scylla paramamosain
CATGCTTTTCTTGATATATCCTGCTTTTCCTTACTTTTCTTGATCCTGTCCTCACTTTTACCTGTCCACCTGCTTTAATTTATCTTCACCTGTTATGACTTGTCTTCATCTGTTCTCATTTTTTTTCTGCCTGACCTCTTCTGTCCTCACTAGTCTTCATCTGTCGTTACAATTCCTCACTTATTCTCCTTTATCATATTTTATCCTCGCCTTTACTCACCTGCCTTTCCTGTGTTCGTTTCTCCTCACCTGTTCTCACCTCACCTCTTCTTTTCACATATTCATCTTCGCTCACTTATCCTCATTTACTGTATCACCTCGTACCCTCAGTTTACCCCTTTCACGTACCCTTTACTACACTCAATTTTACTCAGCTTCCCATACCTGTAATAACTTTCCTCCACTTTCTTCCACCTCACCTCTTGCACCCCACGTGACCTTCACCTTCCTCCGCCTCTCACTCCTCACCTGTCTTTAACTTCCATCAACTCATCAACTCTCATCAACTTTCCTCGCCCCAGCTCACCTTTCCTTCCCTCGTGTCCTTCACCTGGCCTCACGTCACGTAATTATGGTGTCGCAGGTGCGTGAGGACCTTCGCGTGAGCATCATGTGGACGGGCCGCCTGGTTCTGTCCCACGCCATCACTAGGGATTCCGGCGTGTGGTGGTGCCGTAGATCTGGTCGCCCTGGGCCCAGACGCCGCCTCTTCGTTACCAGTAAGTGCAAGAGACCAATGTTTTTCCCTGTGTTCTCAATTTCAGGGTCTTGTCACGAGTTTCGTTGGCCGTGTTTTGTGGTGGTTCTCAAGGGTGTTTGTTTGTGGTTTTGGTGTTCGTTTAAGGGTGTTTTATCTTTTTAAGGGTGTTTTTTTTTTGTGGCTGTAGTGTTAGTTCAAGGCTGTTTTGTGGTTGTGGGCGTAGTTAAAGGGTGTTTTTTTGTTCTTTTTTGTGGTTCTAGTGATAGTTCAACGTATCGCGACTATTTTTAACTGGTTTTGGTGAAGGTTATTGTGGTTTGATAAAGTTTTGTTGTTTATTTTATGGTTATAGTGACTGTTCCACATGTCACGACCATTTTTGAAGTGGTTGGTGTGGAAGTTGTCAAGGGTGTTTTCATGATTCACGCTCAACACCTTCACTATTCATTTTACTTTTACACAACTACACAGGCTGCGGCGACGGCTATTCTGGCTTTCAAGAGCGTTTTTATCATCCATTCTCAGCACTCTTAATATTCATTTTAATTTTATATTTATGTGTGGGGAGGAAAATAGCCAGATACCGTAAACCGCTTAAAGAACATTCCCCTTAATATTAGAACTCCATTATGTGTGGGGAGGAAAATAGCCAGATACCGTAAACCGCTTAAAGAACATTCCCCTTAATTTTACAACTCCAAATATTTCCCCCTCCAACTTTTATTGACACTTCCAACAATATTTCAGTAACCCTAGACAAACTTGCCGATCAGAAATTAAACTACAAGCACGGGAAATTTCAATAAACATCATATAACACTCTTTGCTGTGAACGTTACCTTACGAAAGTATAAATCAAACAGACTATTTTATTAAGGTATTTTAAAGAAGACACTACAGTTAGAAGGATAAGCATCCACTTTGACATCACCAATTACTTTTATATCTAAGTTAATCTGTCCCATTTTCTTTAAGTTCACCAGTTCACCAGTTCACCAGTTCACCTTCAGTTCCTCCCCAGTACTTGGAATCCAGACTCTCTCTCTTTCTCTCTAAACCACAAACTTCATTCAAACCTTTTAGACTAGTTAACCCTTAAATGCTTCCACTTCCTCGCTCCTCACGTCTCTTTCTGCCCTCTCCTGTGTCCTCTCACGCCCCGCCCTGCCCTGCCTGCTCCACTTTGCTCCTGTCCTTCCTTGTCCTTACCTGTCCTTACCTGTTCCCGCCCAGTCAGCCTTCTCCCGTGTCCTCATCTTGTCCTGATTCTGTCCTGTCCCTGCAAAGCCTCTTACTAAACTCCCTTGTTCTCTCTCTCTCTCTCTCTCTCTCTCTCTCTCTCTCTCTCTCTCTCTCTCTCTCTCGCTCTCGCTCTAGGTCGTTGCTCTCTTCACTTCCACGGAATCGAACACACGGCAGGCATACATGTAATGTTAAGCTGCGGTCTTGTGTTCTGATCCCTTGCTTCTTGACTTCGCTTGCATTTTATTGAGAGAGAGAGAGAGAGAGAGAGAGAGAGAGAGAGAGAGAGAGAGAGAGAGAGAGAGAGAGAGAGAGAGAGAGAGAGTAATGCAGGATTGTTGGTTATGCATCCTTGGAAAAGCGAAATAAATAAATGATGAAGAAGACGAATTGAAGTAATAATTAATGGGAAAGACAGACGCTCACTTTTCTCCTCACACATAAAAGTAGAATTAAGTATTTTAAATCCGGAAGGAGAGTGAACAAATACTTCACTGGAAATACAACAAAACTCAATGCGCGGGGCTCGTAAATTATTCAAGCTCTTTTTTTTAAATATATTCAGGTAAAATGATACGACGAATGTAAAAATAGTAATAATAATAAAAAAAAATAGTAATAATAATAACCTTGATACTAAGACGTCGTGTTCCTTGAGGGAGTTTAATGCATGAATAATTAAATAAAGGAAGTTAGTAGTAAATGTTTTATGTAATATTATTGATATCGTCTTTATGTTATGATGTAAAAAGACCAGCGATTGTTGAGAGAGAGAGAGAGAGAGAGAGAGAGAGAGAGAGAGAGAGAGAGAGAGAGAGAGAGAGAGAGAGAGAGAGAGGGTGCACCATGAAAGAATAACGAAACATAAAACTTAACAAGATGGAAAACGAGAGAGAGAGAGAGAGAGAGAGAGAGAGAGAGAGAGAGAGAGAGAGAGAGAGAGAGAGAGAGAGAGAGAGAGAGAGAGAGAGAGAACCTGAGAAATAGATACTAATAGAAGAAGGAAAACCGACAACTAGAGAAATGAAAAAAAAGTAAAAAAAAATAACAGATGAACAAAAGAGAGAGAGAGAGAGAGAGAGAGAGAGAGAGAGAGAGAGAGAGAGAGAGAGAGAGAGAGAGAGAGAGAGAGAGAGAGAGAGAGAGACATAAAAAGGACAATAAAACGAACGAGAGAAGAAGAAAAAGAAGAAGAAAAATGTGACATAGATATAAGAAGAAAAATATCCGTACACAGAATAAAAAAAAATGACACAAATGAAAGAAAGAAAGAAAGAAACACAAAGATAACAGATCACACACACACACACACACACACACACACACACACACACACACACACACACACACACACACACACACACACACACACACACACACACGAAAAGTCACACACAAAAACCTTATCCCCGTGACTCCAGCAATCAACAATCACAAAACAAACCCAGACAAAGAAAACGACAAACCTAGACAAAGAAAACGGAGAGAGAGCTTCTAACACCTGCCCTCTCCGTGACGCAATCCGTTTTCTATGCACGTCACCCCCCAAAAAAACGTAAGGAAATGAGAACCTCTACATTCAGGTGTATTCTTGCAATTACAGGTTACAGAAGGTATGACTATTAATTACAGGTACACAGACCCCCCCCATATCCTTCCCTCTACCCCGTTACCCATACATCATACAGGAGAGTAAGGGGTGTTTTAAAGGGCCAATGAAAGGGTGTGAAGGGAATGGGGAGAGGGGAAGGGGGAAGTAGGAATGTGGAAGTACTGTTGATAAATAAGATAAAATGTAAATACGGAGAAATAGTAAAGATTAGGTACGGGGGTAAGTGGTAGTTTGCTATTAAGACTGTAGTAGTAGTAGTAGTAGTAGTAGTAGTAGTAGTAATAGTAGTAGTAGTAGTGCTGGTGGTGGTGGTGGTAGTAGTAGCTGATGTTGTTGTAGTATAACAGGTAGAGTATAGTTAAAAGCTTACATTAAACTGTCAGTAAACTCTTTCTTTTGTCAAGGATATATTGCTGGATCTTGCCTGTGTTTGGTGAGGGACAAAGGCAGCACTTACAGCGTGAAAAATTGAGTATTTGAGGTGAGGGGGGAAAAAAACAAGGTCAGTAAATTTTCTCCGTCAAAATTATATGATTGATACAAGAGTTGCTGGTGAAGGAGAAAGGAAGGGTTTAGGTCATGAAAATTGGTGTTCGTAAGGTGGGGGTAAAAACAAGTAAAATTCCCAGGTAGCATATTCAAAGAAAGGTAAATAAAGACGTTTTTTTATTTTTATTTGTCTGGTAAAATATTAAGAATACCAAGACTCATTTCTGTCATGTTTGGCGAGGGAGAAGAAAGACTTAGGGTATGAAAAGTTAATTCTCAGGTAATTTATCATAACGACCAAAGGTGCTCGTGAAAAGGAGGCAAATAAGGGTCCAGAAAAAAATAAATAAATAAAATACCGTTGGTTCAGAGCATTGCAGTAATATTTGGCAAGTGAAAAGACAGAATTAGTATATGAAAATTGAATTCCCACATAGGAAATCGTTAGCAAATTCCTCAGGTACTTGCAAAATAACAGGAATAAAAAAGGAAGTAAAGAAAATAAAATAGACAAACGACTTATTTTTCAGTTCGGCAATGAATTTATAACCCAAAGTACTAGTTTTATTATATGGAGAGAAAAACTATCATTATCTTAGTTTGGCAACCTCCCCGCGTGATACAGTGCATTGGCTACTATTAATAACGTATACTGGCATGATTTATTATTCAATTTGATACTCAGAATAGACTGTACTTAGAAGCATTCACCACTGCTGCCTGTGTGTGTTATTAGGAGTGATAGGTGTGCCTACAAACACATGCATGGGATGGGACGCAGCGGTGACGGGAGGCTGCCAGTGTACGATAATGCAACCTTCTGCCCCCCGCCACCAAGACTCAGTACTCAGGTGTGACAATGCGAGGTACTCCAGGTGCTCAGAAAAAGAGGAGGTAAAGGTGCTTCTGTTTGTCTGGGAATGTGTATTGAGTGTAGAATATTACAGTAATGTTTGG
>NC_087184.1:14965219-14977719 GCF_035594125.1 Scylla paramamosain
CGGGAAGAAAACGAGGTGACAGGGACACAGTAACACTTATGACTGTCCTAGAGTTACCAACCTCTCTCTCTCTCTCTCTCTCTCTCTCTCTCTCTCTCTCTCTCTCTCTCTCTCTCTCTCTCTCTCTCTCTCTCTCTCGTGAAAGATGGCGTTGCGTTTTCTTTGACCGCATATTAAACAGAAAATGGGAGTCACGAAACCCTAATTGCGAGGAGAATGAGAAAGCAGGTTAAGAGGAGAAGGAGGAACTGGAAGAGGAGAAGGAGAAGGAGGAGGAGGAGGAGAAGGCGTGTAAGGAGTGTCGTGGTGGTGGTGGTGGTGGTAGTAGTAGCGATAATAGTAATAGTGGTTAGTAGCATAGTAGTAGTGATAATAATGGTGGTAGTAATAATAAGAATAATGAAAGAATAAGAATAAAGACAGTGAAGGAAATAGAGGTGAAAAAATTTGCATGATTGAATACACGTAGACAGTGATGATGGTGACAACAACAACAACAACAACAACAACAACAACAGCAACAACACCCTCCAAATTCGTGTATTCGTATCAGAGGAACAAAGAAGTATCGATCGTGTTCCCCTTTGAGGTAATAAATAAGAAAGAATAACCACCACCAACCCCACCCCCCTCCCCCCACCCCCTCTTTACCCCCCAGCCCCAACAAGCCTCCCCCCTCCCCCCTCTCTCCCGTCCCCTCTCCGCAGGAAAGTGAGTGGGGAAAAAAAGAAAGTCAATGTAGGTATTCATAGAGAGAGAGAGAGAGAGAGAGAGAGAGAGAGAGAGAGAGAGAGAGAGAGAGAGAGAGAGAGAGAGAGAGAGAGAGAGAGAGAGCATTAATTTTCTTTTATTTTCTTTCTTTGAGGTGGTAGAAAAAAGAGAGAGAAATGTAACATGCTTATTCCTTCTCTCTCTCTCTCTCTCTCTCTCTCTCTCTCTCTCTCTCTCTCTCTCTCTCTCTCTCTCTCTCTGTCCTTTATCGCGTTAATTACAATAAAGCAACATGCAATAACACTTTTGTCAATTTCTCTCTCTCTTTATCTTACCTTTATTTTCTTTCTTTCTTTCTTTCTTTCCTTCCTTCTTTCTTTCTTTCATTCTCTTTCTTGTTCGTGATAATTCTAGTGAGAAGAATTGAACATTTTTGCACCTAGCTATTTTGGTCTCTCTCTCTCTCTCTCTCTCTCTCTCTCTCTCTCTCTCTCTCTCTCTCTCTCTCTCTCTCTCTCTCTCTCTCTCTCTCTCTCTCTCTCTCTCTCGTGACAACATCTAGTTACAGGTTACCTAATGTGTTTTATTTCGTGTCATTTGGATTCTTCTTACTTCCTTTCTTCTTTACCCACTTATTTCCTTTCTTTTTCTCTTCTTTTTACCTTCCTTTCTTTCTCTATTTTCTTTTCTTTCTTTTCTCTTCTTTTCTCATGATTACCTCTGTCAGAAATTTATGTTATGTTACTTGTTGTTGTTTTTTTCTCTATTTATTCATTTTTTCTTTCTTTCTTCCTTTATTTCTTTCTTTCTTTATTTATTTATTATCTTTATAAACTCTTTTCGTGATAATGTTCAGTGAAAAAATGTTTTAACGTGTGTAAACCTTGTGATTTCTCTCTCTCTCTCTCTCTCTCTCTCTCTCTCTCTCTCTCTCTCTCTCTCTCTCTCTCTCTCTCTCTCTCTCTCTCTCTCTCTCTCTCTCTCTCTCTATTTTTTTTTCCTTCGTGATGATGTACAGAAGAAATTTATCTAGTATACTCCCTCTCATTTTAGTTTTTTTTTCTCTTTTTTTCTCTCTTCCCTCTTCTTTAGCTTCGTCTCTTCTTTCGTCTTTATTTTTCCGTGTTCGTGATAATTCTAGAGCCACAATAAAACTCTCGTGTCGATTTATTTTGCTATGTATTGCTCAGAGGCGTCACACTAACTGCTTTTGCTTCCTTCCTTCCTTCCTTCCTTCCTGCATTCCTTCATTCATTCCTTCCTCTTCCTTCAGTTTTCTTTTTTTTTCTCCGTTCCTTCCTTTGTTTCGTATTTTTTTTTACTGTTGCTCGCTTTTCTTTCTTCCCTTTCTCTCATTCGTGTTCATTTTTTTCTTTCCTACTTCATTCTCTCTTTTATTTCTTTAATTGTTTTCTTTTCCATTTACTCAGTCAGTCATTTTTTTTTTCGTTCTTTCCTTGCTCTTCTTCCTTCTTGTTCCTTCATTTTTCTCTTTCCTTTCTCTCTCTCTCTTCCTTTCTTTGTTTTTTTGTTTTTTGTCATTTATTTACAGATTTTTTCCGTTCTCTTTTTTTTCGTTTCTTTCATTTCCTTGTTATTTTTTTCATCTCCCTTCACTAACTTTTTTTTTTCCTAATTCTCACTCATCCACTAATTTAGTTGTTCCCTTTCTCTCCTGTTCTTCCTATTCTCTCGTTCCTTTGTTGTTCTCCCTTTTATTTTTTCTTTGTTCTTCTTAGCTTTCTTTCCTTCCTTATCCACTTTCCTCCTGTTCACCTTGCTTTTCTTTCTTTCTTTCTTTTTCCTTCTTTCTTTCTCTCCTTCCTTTCTTCATTTATTTTTCATCTATAATTCCCTCCTTTCTCTCTCACCCTTTCTTTTTTTTTCCCCAGTCCATTTTCTTCCTTTTCCTCCTTCTTTCTTCCTAAACTGTTCATTCATCTTTCTTCGCTGTTTCCATTTCCCTTTCCTTCCTTTATTTCCTTCCTTTCGTTTCGTGTCCTTTCATATATTTGTGATTTTCTGCCGTCTTTTACCTTACCCCCAATCTCTCTCTTTCTCTCCCTCTCTCTCTCTCTCTCTCTCCCTCCCTCTCCGTTCCACATGCTCCCTTTTTCCTCCTTGTTTCCTTCTTTCCTCCTCCTTTCATGTTATTGCGCGGAAGAAAGGGATTTTTACAGGGAAATTGGAGATATTGCAAGGAAAAGTGCTTGGGGGGAGAAAGGAAGGCGTGGAAATGCGTGGTTTTGTGCGTGCTTAGAAGTGGTGGTGGTGGTGGTGGTGATGGTGGTGGTAATGTTTGAATATAATGGTGGTGGTAGTGATAGTGGTGATGGTGGTGGTGGTGGTGGTGGTGATGGTGAAAATGAATTGCGTTGTCATCATATTCACTTCAAACACGAGAGAGAGAGAGAGAGAGAGAGAGAGAGAGAGAGAGAGGGGGGAGGAAATAAATATCACGAATTCCCTTTTAACTTCACCCTAAAAAAAAACACACACACACACAAAAAGAAAAAGAAAAAAAAAACAGAAATTGCAATACAAATAAAACACCAAAACACAAGTCAAGTTTCTTCCAATCACTCTCATTTCCAGACACTTCCAACACACACATCTTCGGTTCGAACCACAAACTAAACAAACCATTTTCTGTTAATCTCCTCTCCTCCCCTACCCGCCCCGACCACTTACCACCAAATAAGAGAGAGAGAGAGAGAGAGAGAGAGAGAGAGAGAGAGAGAGAGAGAGAGAGAGAGAGAGAGAGAGAGAACAACGAATTCTTCTTATCACGAGGGAAAATTAACACAGTAGCAGCCAACACGAAGAAATTAATAATAAAAATTGTACTACTGCCACCGAGAAAATAAAGATAAAATAAGATAAAGAAAATTACTGTGGTTGATGAGTGCCGGAGAGAGAGAGAGAGAGAGAGAGAGAGAGAGAGAGAGAGAGAGAGAGAGAGAGAGAGAGAGAGAGAGAGTTATTTTTCAGACATTGCGATTTGTTAGCATGTTCATTCCCTCAACTATTTTCGCAATGGTTACTCTGGTCTATTTCTATCGTACTCCCCCCAAAATGTGTCGTACAGTAATCAAATTGAACGTACATCAAAGGAAATGAACACTAATATCGTTACTGGGCTCATCATAAAGTGCATACCAAATCATTTCGTTTCATTTTAGTTATCTGTTTCAATTTATATTAATTTTGTATGGAAATTGATAGCTTTTTTTTTTTTATCGTTTTAGTTTATTTCAAAGTTGCTTATTTTTTTTTCCAGTATTATTTTCAGTTTGGTTCCATGGAAATTAAAATATACTACTACTACTACTACTACTACTACTACTACTACTACTACTACTACTACTACTACTAACACACCTATCACCACCACCTCTAACACACACACACACACACACACACACACACACACACCATTTCGTGAAGGCATTTCGTCACAAATATCCACAAATGCCAACACAAAGGTCACACCATCTAATGCAACCACCACTACCACCTCACCACCACCACCACCACCACCACCACCCAACACACGGAGCAAGTCATTACAGTCACTCAACATCACACACGCAAAACACACACACACATACACACACACACACACACAGAGAGAGAGAGAGAGAGAGAGAGAGAGAGAGAGAGAGAGAGAGAGAGAGTTTCTTTCTTGACTTTCACAACTTTATACCAGTCATTTAGTTTCTTCCCTGTAATATCCTGGAAATAATGAAGGAAATGTATATGATAAAACATAAAATTCCTTTCTTTATATATTTATTTTTTTCCATTTTAGAGATGCAAATGTTTATTCCCCGCGTAATGATAATAAAATAAGATAATAGTTAAAGTTGCAAGTATATAAAGAGAAAATGTACTTAGCTTATATTAAAGAATAAAACGATAATGACTTTGATTAATAACGTAAAAATAAAAAAATCATGTGCAATTGTTTGGCTGAAGGATATCTATTTAAATTTACAAGAATATAAAGAACAGAAAACAATGCATTAACTTAGATTAAAGAAAGAACAAAATTTAATACTAAACATTTGAAGTGAAATATCAGACGTAATCGTATATATTCTTTGGGGGCGAGAATAATAGTTAAGTGTATCCAGGACTCTAGGTAAAGGTTAGTTACGTTTGTCTAGGTAAGGTTAGGTTAGGTTAGGTTAGGTTAGGTTAAGTATATCTAGGTAAAAGGTTAGGTTAGGTTACGTTTATTCTAGGTTTGGTTTGTCTAGGTTAGGTTAGGTTAGGTTAGATTAGATTACGTTACGTTAGGTTAGGTTAGGTTAGGTTAGGTTAGATTAGATTACGTTTGTCTAAGTATATCTATAAAAAGCTTAGGTTAGGTTAGGTAAGCTACATCAAGGTGAAATATAGATTAAGTTAAGTATATTTAGGTAAAGTTTAGGTCAGGTTAGGTGTATGTGTATTTAACGAAAGGTGAGACATACAGACATACAGACCTACAATTACACATGAACACACAAACATTCAGGCTTTATACAGGCAGACATAACAAGCCATCATCATAATCTAGTTTCCGTGTATGTTATTGTATTGGATCGACAGGTGAGCGTGTGTACCTGTGAGCAATGACCTCTAATGAGTGCCTGCAGGTGGAGCTAAGGCCGCGCTTGTTGACAGGTGCGTGTGTGTCGGGGGGGTAGAGGGGGGTTGAAGGGTCATGTGCCGCGCTGACCTGACCTCTCCCGTGCGTGACCTTGCTTGGTGCTGTGAGGAAGGGTCATTGTGGTGTGTGACTAACCTTGGGGGTTTGTGGGTTGTTGTGGTGGTGGTGGTGGTGGTGGTATTGTTGCTGTTGATGGTACTACTACTACTACTACTACTACTACTACTACTACTACTACTACTACTACTACTACCACTACTACTACTCCTTCCATTAATTCCCGCACTTCAATGATGCATAATGAAATGTTAACACAACAGCTCATAATACAGTTTGCATTTTGTGGGGAACAAGGCAATTGACGGCAACGAGGGGAGCTGTGTGTGTGTGTGTGTGTGTGTGTGTGTGTGTGTGTGTGTACATAGTCTGCAGTGTCAATAGTGAGCTTGTCTGATCCTCTTGCTCATTCTCTGTCTGTCTGTCTGTCTGTCTTTCTTTCTTTCTTAACTGGTCAGAGAGAGAGAGAGAGAGAGAAACATCACTAGAACATAACCTTCGGGACAAACAGAAAAACTCACAATGGCTCTTTTCAACGGTTCAAATCTCGTGGTTCTTTTCCGTTCTCTCTCTCTCTCTCTCTCTCTCTCTCTCTCTCTCTCTCTCTCTCTCTCTCTCTCTCTCTCTCTCTCTCTCTCTCTCTCATTCCCGCGTGCTCCAATCAACCGGACCAGCGAGTGACTGACGGGCACAAAACTTTACCGACTTCATTTTTACTTTCACCAGGAGCAGATTTGTCACCGTCCAGTCTTTCTCTTTTTTTCTTTTTTTTTCGCTTTTTCATCTATGTTTTTTTGTTTTTTTGTTTGTTTGTGTTGTTGGTTTGCTTTTTTTTTTTGTCTCTCTTGTCCTGTCCTGTTCTGTGTATCTGTGTGTGTGTGTGTGTGTGTGTGTGTGTGTGTGTGTGTGATTTATGGTCATCTCTATCTATCTATCTGTCTGTCTGTCTATCTTTGTCTCTCTTTATTCTTCTGTCTCTCTATGTCTTTCTATCTATCTTTGTCCGTCTGTCTGTCTTTCTCTTTATCTATTTCTGTCTATCTCCGCCTTTCTGTCTGTCTGTCTCTTTGTCTATCTGTTTATTTCATCTGTCTGTCTGTTTCTGTCTCTTTCTGTCTGTTAAGCTTTCTGTAACTTTGTCTCTGTCTGTCTGTCTGTCTGTCTGTCTTTCTGTCTGTTGTTCCCTGCCTGCTTCCCTCCTTGAGCCGGTAAGAGGCAAGGCTGTGGCCGATGTGTTTCCAAGTATGCTAAATATTAATGACTACTAAATGCACAGGTAGTGGGGGAGCGCTGAAAAATGCAGCAACCTCTGTGTGTGTGTGTGTGTGTGTGTGTGTGTGTGTGTGTGTGTGTGTGTTTTGGAGACTGGATGGGTGTTCCTTGTGTATTTATTGATGTTTTCCTTCTTTCTTATTCCTTCCTATTATTGCTTTTTTTGTGCTTTCCTTCCTTCCTTCCTCCTCCTCCTCCTCCTCCTCCTCCTCCTCCTCCTCCTCCTCCTCCTCCTCCTTCGTGGTGATAAATGCCCAAGTTAGAAGTTGCGTGAGAAGGCGAGTTGCGTGCGTTTCTTTGATAATATTGGCTGCTACTGCGCGGGAGTACACACACACACACACACACACACACACACACACACACAGGGTAGCCAGTCACTTATGCTTCTTATTTATGGGAATTCAATATGATATCCAGTCTTTGAAAGTCACTCCCTTTAACTACTTACTTCCAGTCTTTCTCACCCAGTCCCACTTACTCTCGCTCTCTTTTTAGTCTAGTCACTCTAAATCACTCTAGTTTCATTTTCAATCACCCTTTCACTCTTTGTTTCTCTCTCACTCCCTTCTAAGTCATTCCAGTCTCATTCTCAGTCTCTCTTTATTTCATTCGCCTTTAAGTCACGTTATATTCCCAGTCAGTTTTATTCTCAGTTTCTTTCAAGTCACTGTGATTCACTCTGAGTTATTATCTTTCATTCTTTTAAATCAATATGTTGCTTTAAACTTACTTCTTTTCACTCCTAACTCACTTTATTCACTCATAGCCACACTTCGAGTCACTATTTCACTCTTAAGTTATTGTATCTCTCCCAAGTCACTCTCATTTCTTATCATTCACTCCTAAATCACTCAAAATCACTTTTATTCTCTCTTACTCTATCTTTAGTCACACTCAACCACTCTTAAATCATTACATCCCCCCTTCAAGTCACTCAGCCACAGTCATATCACTCTTAATCACTCAGTCAATCTCAGTCACACTTGAAACACTCACTCTTAGTCTCTTCTTCAAGTTATGTCACTCTAATTCACTGTTATATCACTCTTAAGCCACTTGTTCAGTCTCAGCCAGTCTTAAGTCTCGCTCCGTCAGTCTCTCTTTCCCTGAGTGGCTTGAGTGAAGGTTGGTCAGTGTTGCCAGCACCTGATTGCTCCTCCCCGTGGTTAATTAATGTGCTGGGGTGGGGGGAGAGAGAGAGAGAGAGAGAGAGAGAGAGAGAGAGAGAGAGAGAGAGAGAGAGAGAGAGAGAGTTTTGTTTGTTTTTGTGAATTGGTTTTCGTTTTTTTCTTTTGTCCGTGTTTGTTTGTTTTTTCTTTGTACATTTGTTCTTTTATTTATGTATCTATCCGTCTGTTTACCTATCTATCTATCTATCAGTGTATGTATTTATTTATCTATCTATCTATCTATCTATCTATCTATCTCTCAGTCTGTCTGTCTGCCTGTCTGTCTTTTTATGTACGAGTATGTATGTATATATGTATGTATGTATCTATCTATCTATCTATCTATCTATCTCTTTTTTTATTCTTTATCTGTGACTATGTATGACTCTCTCTCTCTCTCTCTCTCTCTCTCTCTCTCTCTCTCTCTCTCTCTCTCTCTCTCTCTCGTAAGGACACCTGCTTACAAACAAGTTAATTAGTCTCTCCACACTTCTGTTTGTCGTGTTCCTAACTTACGTGTCACTGGCTCCTGCACTCGTTTCCTCTCCCTCCTCCCCCCATCCTTCCTCCTCTTCCCTCTCCTCTATTCCTTCTATCCTTCTGTGTTCTCTGTTTTCCTCTTTCTTCTTTTCTTTTACTTCTCTCTCTATTTTTATCTTTTGTTTTCCTCCTGTTTTGTTTTCCAGTGTTACTCTTATGTTGCTTTTATCATTCTTGTGTTTGTTTTTTTTCGTTTTTTTCTTTTCTTTCCTATCAGTATTCTTTGTTGTTTTCTTTCTTTTTTTCTTCCTTTTCTCATCTTCTTTGTGTTTATCATTTTTTGTCTCTTTTTTTCGTATTTCTTCTCTTTCTTTTTCTACATCCTTCCTTCTTTTCTTTTTTTTCTTCTTTCTGCCTTCCTTCCTTTCTCGCCTTCCCTTCCCAACCTCCCCCTTTCCTTACTTCCCTCCTTCATTCTCACTTTTAAACATTTTCTTCATTTTCTCCTCATATTAATCTTCTTTCTTATTCATTCCCTCTTTTTTTTCCTGCCTCCTTAACTTCTTCCCTTATTCGTTATAATTCTAGTAATTTTTGGTATAATCAGTGACTCCTCTCTCTCTCTCTCTCTCTCTCTCTCTCTCTCTCTCTCTCTCTCTCTCTCTCTCTCTCTCTCTCTCTCTCTCTCTCTCTCTCTCTCTCTCTCTCTCCACACACCTTCCCTACTCAAAACTCCTCCCCTCTCCTTACTTCTCTCCCCTCTTCTCTCTGTCCTCCTCTTCCTCCTCCTCCTCTAGTCCCTCTCTTCCTTCCTCTTCACTTCCACGCATGTTCCATCAATACCTCCTTATTTTCTTCCCTCTTCTTCTCTCTTCTCCCCTCTTCTCCCCTCTTCTCCCCTCCTCTCCCTCCCCACCTGTTTCATTCACCATTTTTCTCTCCCTCCCCTCCTCTAAGCCCTCAACTTTTCCCCGTCACCTGGTTTTGATCTTAATTACCACACCTGAATTACCTTTAACATTTTTTTCTCTCCCCTTCCTTTCTCTCCTTCTTCTTCTCCTCTCTTCTCTCTGTGTGTCTCCCCAGTTTCGTCGTTTTCTGTTCGTGTTTTTTTTTTCTGTCTTGCGTTTTTTTCTCTTCCTTCTTTCGTTCGTCTTGAAATATTTGGGTTATGTTAATATTTTCCTTTCTTTTTTCTTTTTTTCCCTTCTTTTACTTTTCTTCTATGTCTTACTTTCCTCTTCTCATGTTTCTCTCCTTCTTTTACCTCCCTTTCTCATCACTTTTGTCCTCACCTCTTTCTCTCTCTCTCTCTTTCTCTCTTCCTTACTTTTCTCTCTCATTTCCCTCGTGTCCTATGCATTTCTCTCCCCTCTTTCCTCTTTCCCCTTTTTTCACTTTCTTCCTGTTTGTTTGTTTTTTTTCTTTATATATCTTTTCTTTTTTCTTATCTCTTATTCTTACGTCTTTGCTTTTCCTTCGGTTTCATCTTCTTTTCCTTTACATTTCCCCTTTTTACTTCCCCCCATTTTTCATTTTTATATATATTTATCATTTTCCTTTGGTTTTTACCTTCTCTTCTCCCCTCTTCTTTTATGCTTTTCTTTTCTTCCCTCCTTTTATCAATTTGCTCAATTTCGAACTTGTTTTCCTTCCTTCCTATTCCTTCATTTTTTACCTTCTCTGCATACCACACCTTCAAACTAACATCTCCCTCTTTCTCTCCCTTGCAGTCCCCCCGGAGCGCCCCTACCTGGTGTACGGCGGGGCCCAGCTGGCGGCGGGGGCGAGACTCACCACCAGGGAAGGTAACTCCATCACCCTGCACTGTGTGGTGGAAGGAGGCAACCCCGCGCCCGCCATCACCTGGGTACTGGCGGGGAAGATGTCACGCCCTCCAGCCAGGTGAGCGTTGATTGAGTTGTGATGAGGTGAGGTGGGGTGAGGTAAAGGGTGAAGGGTCTTTTTGGGGTGATGGGGTGAGAGTGTGGGGTGGTGGTGGTGATGGTGGTGGCTTTGGTTGTTGGGGTGATGGTGGTGGTAGTGGTAGTAATAGTAGTTTGCTTGTTAGTTAGTCAGTCAGGTAGTGATTCAGCTTGCTAGTTATACAGTAATAGTTAGCTGAGAATCAATATCTACTTCATGAACCTACGGTGAACATTATTTAGGTGAGCAAAAATGAATAAATAAATAAATAAATAAATAATAATAACAACAATCTGCGTACCAAAAAAAAAAAAGGTGAACGAAGATAAAACAAACAAATAAGTAAATAAATAAATAAAAAGGTATCCTGAATGACCACCTCAATCAGTCTGTACGATGAACAAATACAGGTACAAAATACAGGTAGGTGGAGTTCAGGTAGATTGATGGCCACACTCACCTGCTCTCACTTACTCTGTACAGGTGAGCATACAGGTGATGGGAGGCAGAACACTCCTTATCATAGGCCTGCTCTTTATAGCCTGGGGTGTAGCAGTAGTAGTAGTAGTAGTAGTAGTAGTAGTAGTAGTAGTAATAGTAGTAGTAGAAATATTTGGTGGTAGTAGTCGGAGGAGAAATTAAAAAAAGTGATAATAGTAGTATGAGTAGTAAAAAATAGTGAGAGAGAGAGAGAGAGAGAGAGAGAGAGAGAGAGAGAGAGAGAGAGAGAGAGAGAGAGAGAGAGAGAGAGAAAGCTGACGGAACACAGGCAAGATACACAGATAAACACTCAAGAGGAGAAACATTATGGAGCACACACACACACACACACACACACACACACACACACACACACACACACACACACACACACACACACACACACACACACACACACACACACACACACATCCCCAGCAGTCTCTTGCAAGCGGATCAGCCTTACACTTTTGGCTTAGTGTTACCAGGTTCGATTCCCGCGAGGTAAACAAGAGGTAAACACTTTCCTCGGGAGCTGTTTGTAGAGAGAGAGAGAGAGAGAGAGAGAGAGAGAGAGAGAGAGAGAGAGAGAGAGAGAGAGAGAGAGAGAGAGAGAGAGAGAGGATGTGGGTAATAGAGAACAGGTACCTTTGCTTTTGTTGTTGTAATTGTAGTAGTAGTAGTAGTAGTAGTAGTAGTAGTAGAGGGTAAATGTAGCGATTTGAGGGTGTGTGAAGGGAGAAGAGAGGGGAGGAGAGAATAGAGGGAAAGGGGAGACAGAGAGATAGAGAGGGGAGGGAGGAGAGGCAGGGATAGATGGGGTGGGAAGAGGGAGAGGGATGAAGGGATGTAAGGAGGGGCGATAGGGGAGGAAGGGAGGGGAGAGGGGAGGCTGGGATGGGAGAGGGGAGAGAAGCAGGGATGGGAGAGATTATTCTTTAAATCTCTCTAATTTAAACTGTATTGTAGTTTGACAGGTTTGTGTTAGTGATGTGTTGTTGTGCAGAGGTGGTGTGTGAAAGGTACTGGTGGTGATGGTGGTAGTAGTAGTAGTAGTAGTAGTAGTAGTAGTAGTTGTTGTTGTTGTTGTAGAGATAGGAATGATACTACTACTACTACTACTACTACTACTACTACTACTACTACTACTACTTGTTCTTGTTTTTATTTTTCTGGTTCTCGTTCTTGTTTTTCTTGTTCTTGTTCGTTTTCTACTTCTACTTCCTCCTCCTCCTCCTCCTTCTCCTCCTCCTCCTCCTCCTTCTCCTCCTCTTTTTCAATTTCTCCGCCTTCTACATTATCACTGCTGTTACTACTACCTTCACCACCACCACCACCACCACCACCACCACCACCACCACCACTACTACTACTACTACTACTACTGTTGCATATGCTGGCCAGGTCTCTATGGGGACTTCTATGCTAATGTTTTTTAATCTTCCGTACACTCATTGCATATTCAGTAACAGTAATACCCCCCACTATTATTTCTGCTTCGCCTCTGCTTTTTGGTTTTACTTCTCCTGTGATTACATTAACAGCAGGCAGTAGGGGTAATATTCTCTCTCTCTCTCTCTCTCTCTCTCTCTCTCTCTCTCTCTCTCTCTCTCTCTCTCTCTCTCTCTCTCTCTCTCTCTCTCTCTCTCTCTCTCTCTCTCTCTCTCTATTTACTCAGCTCCAGAGGCATTTCAAATAGATGTTAGGTTTATTGTTAGTGCTTCAGTGAATGGTGGTGGTGGTGG
>NC_087184.1:14982719-14987719 GCF_035594125.1 Scylla paramamosain
TTTAAAAGAAGAAAAGAAAAAGAAAAGAGAAAAAAACAGAAGACATAGGGGAGGAGGTGGAGGTGGAAGACGTGGAGGAGGAGGAGGAGGAGGAGGAGGAGGAGGAGGAGGAGGAAGAGGTGTCCTAAATTCCTTTTTCAGTGTCGTGATTTTACGTTTACGGATATTGTGTGTGTGTGTGTGTGTGTGTGTGTGTGTGTGTGTGTGTGTGTGTGTGTGTGTGTGTGTGTGTGTGTGTGTGTGTGTGTGTGTTGGCGAATCAGCAAAGGACCAATCCCGTCACTTGAAAGTAAGACGCAGGAAATGGGACACTTTTTTTTCCCTCACTTTTTTCCCTCCTCTCTTTCCCCTCACTTTTTCCTTTCCCTCGTAACAAAAAACGGGCAGAGTAACGCTGTAACTGTAAAGATTGTGGACTCTCTCTCTCTCTCTCTCTCTCTCTCTCTCTCTCTCTCTCTCTCTCTCTCTCTCTCTCTCTCTCTCTCTCTCTCTCTCTCTCTCTCTCTCTCTCTCTCTCTCTCTCTCTCTCTCTCTCTCTCTCTCTCAGTAGGAGGCTGATGAGAGCGACTTGTGCAGTGGGAGTTAGGGAGTTGGGACATGGTGAGAGGAGGAGAAGGAGGAGGAGGAGGAGGAGGAGGAGGAGGAGGAGGAGGAGGAGGAGGAGGAGGAGGAGGAGGAGGAGGAGGGTGGGGAATATATAACTAGCGACTAACTGAGGGGAGGAAAACGAGGTGCTGTGGAAGAGGATTGAGTAGGAAGAGGAGGAGGAGGAGGAGGAGGAGGAGGAGGAGGAGGAGGAGGAGGAAGACACAGCACTGGTAACAAATATATATTGGTGAGAATGAAAGAAAATTAATAAAGGGTGGAAGAAGTAAATGGAAAGAAACAGAGGGACTAGATAGAGAGAGAGAGAGAGAGAGAGAGAGAGAGAGAGAGAGAGAGAGAGAGAGAGAGAGAGAGAGAGAGAGAGAATTAAGCAAGGGAAGGAACAGGAGGAGGGAAGAAATGGAAGAGATTAGGGGAAAGGAAAGAGAAAGTAATGAAGGAGCAAAAAGGTAAAGAGGAATAAAGGAGGAAGAGGAAAAAAGGAAGATAAAAATAAGGAGATAGGAGGAAAGAGAGAAAGATGTGTGGAGGAAAGGAAGGAAATTGTTAGGAAGGAGAAGATTGAAGGAAATGATAAAAAGGATAAGAGGAAGGAGAGAAGCGTGGAGGAAACAGCTGAAGAGGAGGAGAGAAAGTGGAGAAATAGAAGCAGGTGGAGGGATAATGGAAGAGGAAGACGAGGAGGAGGAGGAGGAGGAGGAATACAAAGGAATACAAAGGAAAGCCAAACAGCAACAGACCTTTTGGTCCTTGCAAGGCTGTTTGGTAACTACTTCTAACTAGCTACAGTGAAGAGAGACAGGACAGCACAGCAGAAGGCTCCTCCCCACCCACCACTCCCTCCAGCTTGCGCTGGCATGGAAATTGTTGGGACAAGTACCATGCAGTATGGAAAATCTGACATGGAATTTTCATAGGAAAGGATGAAAGGAAGTTCTACTATTCACCATACGGTGAACTCTATACACCTATCTGAAAGTTAATACAATTTATAATAAAACTGGTGTCTGTAAAATAAGAGTTTATTAGTGAATTTAGTAATTATTCGGACAAGAAGAGAGCTTGTTGGGGATTTGCTTTTAAATATTTGTCTATTTTACTTCTGAATGATTCAATAGAATTGCTGTTTACGATTTCTGCAGGAAGTTTATTCCATATATTTATTGTACGATTAAAGAAAAAATGTTTGGCCTCGTGGGATTGAAAACGTTTGGGTATAATCTTGAATCCATTATTTCTTGTTAGGTTAGAATGATCAATGGTAAAATAATTATGTGCATCAATGTTACTATATCCTTTGAAAATTTTGAACACTTCAATTAGGTCTCCTCTTATCCTGCGCTTTGTTAAACTAAATAGGTTTAGTTCTTCCAGTCGTTCCTCATACGGCTTATTGCGCAATCTTGGAATCATCTTTGTGACTCTGCGCTGTATCTTTTCTAGTTTTTCAATGTCTTTTTTGTAATATGGTGACCAGAACTGTACACAGTATTCTAGATGAGGGCGCACCAGTGAGTTATATAAGGCAAGTATAACCTTTTCTGATTTAAATTCACAGGTTCTTCCAGTGAACACTACTAATTTATTTGCCTTCTTTACTGTTTCTGTGCAGTGTTGACTCGGCTTTAGGTCGTTTGACACAACGACACCAAGATCTTTTTCTTTATCAGCACTTGACAGTGGCATGTTTTCATTACATATCTCGCCTGAACATTGTTGCTTCCGATATGTAGAATTTTACACTTTTCTATATTGAATCTCATCTGCCATTTTTCTGCCCTGAGAGAGAGAGAGAGAGAGAGAGAGAGAGAGAGAGAGAGAGAGAGAGAGAGAGAGAGAGAGAGAGAGAGAGAGAGAGAATCGTAGTGGTTAGAAAAAAGTTAGACATTTCTTGCTTTAAAATTTAGGTTTACTTTCGTGCCCTCGCCATTGTCTCGCGGTGAGAGAGAGAGAGAGAGAGAGAGAGAGAGAGAGAGAGAGAGAGAGAGAGAGAGAGAGAGAGAGAGAGAGAGAGAGAATGCTAAGTAGAGACATTTTATAGAAATGGCGCAAGTGGTGAGATTTGTGTTAATACCAGTCTCTCTCTCTCTCTCTCTCTCTCTCTCTCTCTCTCTCTCTCTCTCTCTCTCTCTCTCTCTCTCTCTCTCTCTCCTGCACTGTATTTTTTATTCTCTCATTTGCTTCATTCCTCCCTCCCTTCTTTCGTTTATTTACTTTTATTTAAGTATCCGTCACAATCTCTCTCTCTCTCTCTCTCTCTCTCTCTCTCTCTCTCTCTCTCTCTCTCTCTCTCTCTCTCTCTCTCTCTCTCTCTCTCTCTCTCTCTCTGACGGCCCTCTCTCCCCATAGATCCGCCAGACTTCAGACTGCGGCGCTGGCCAGTGTGGGGCACGCCGGTGACAGAGGGCAGCACCGTGTCCCTTCTGTGCCACGTGGATGCCAACCCGCCCTCCAGTCCCTCGTGGGTCAAAGGTTCGTGTTCAGACGTGCTAAGACCTGTAGTTGTTGATGATATTTTGGATTTTTTAGTTTTTCGTCTTCCATCTGTTTGTACCTTTGTGTGTGTGTGTGTGTGTGTGTGTGATACGTAAATTGACACAGGTAGATAGACAGATAGACTTGTAGATAGACAGAATAGTTAGGTACGTGTCTAGCTTTTCTATCTGGCATCCTATCCATCTGTCTGTCTGTCTGTCTATCTGTGACGTCTGATTCTAAGAAGTTATCAAAGGAAGAGGCGGCTAGCAAAACACCTCCATTTGCTCCTGTCCATCTATTTCCTCCTTGAAGTCCCTGATCCTTTCACTCGCCTCCCTCATACACCTTCACTCTTCACAAAAGTTTCATATGACTATCACACGCTCCGCCACCTTCATATACCTTTAACACATCTTCTACACAACTTCCACGCACCTTTCATCTAATTTCCACACACTTTTCACGTATCTTCACATCTTTAGACCTCCCCAGCACTTTTATATATCTGATTTCTGAGTTAATAGTAGCGATTTCACGTGTGCATGTATGTTTATCGCCAGTTTTTTTTAACCTGTAGGTATATTTAAAGGTTCCTTCACGTTTGTTTGTATAGAAAAGGGAAGTATAAATCGAGGCAGCGGGCGTCACAAACTTACGACTAATGGCAGGTGTGGGGAAGGTGTGTAATTCCTGTAAGCACCGCAGGTTTGGTTTTTATTTGTTTATTTTTATTTATTTATTTATTTTTTTCCATCAAGTTTACCTCATCTTTTTAAAAACTCACGGTGAAGTCTTGAAACATGTGACGCGTCTCTTCAAATACTCGTCCAAGCGTCTCTCTCTCTCTCTCTCTCTCTCTCTCTCTCTCTCTCTCTCTCTCTCTCTCTCTCTCTCTCTCTCTCTCTCTCTCTCTCTCTCTCTCTCTCATAAATTCAGATACGAAATATTTCTCATAACATTTTTCTCTAAGGACTTTTCTATGTTAATTAAACAGGTAACCTTTGCCGTGAATATCTGGGGCGTTTAAGCACACTCAATACTAATCCTCCTAATCCTTCAAACATACACGCTGGTTCCATGATTCAGCAAATGTTAAAGATTAGTATGAAAGCTCTATTCGTGTCTTCTTTTATTATTATCATTATTATTATTATTATTATTATTATTATTATTATTATTATTATTATTATTATTATTATTATTATTAAAGTGTTCAAGTATTCCACATTTATAAACACCTGAGGAATGTTTTATTTATTTATTTATTTTTTTTCTATTTGTAAAGAGGAGAAGTTTCTTGTCAACATCGAGGGAAGATCTGTAAATAAAAAGTTAAGGTTGTGATTTTTTGCTTTTTTCGTATGTTTTTTTTTTTTTCTGTCTGCCATCACTGAGGTCGTTAATTTCCAAGGTCAACAGGATCTGAAACTAGGTAGGTAGGTATTTGAGACTGAGTGGAACCAAGTACGGGAGAAGGATAGTAAAGGTGAAGGTTTCTCCCCTCTTACCCATTCTGCTGTCACTGTTTACACCTTAATATTTTTACTACTACAATCATTATCACCACCACCATCACCATCCTTATCACGAACACCTACCTGTTGAAAGTATAGTACAGTAGAAGACTCCTCCCCACCAACCCAAACTACTACCACTACTAACCTGGCCTAACCTGATCCAACCATTTAACACAAAGCAAAACGAAAGAATGGTAATACGAGAAAGGATAGTAGAGTAGAAGGCCCCTCCCCACCAACCATTCTCCTATAACCATTGATCTAACCGAACCAAACCTAACCTAACCTACAACCTGACCTAACTAAAACTAATCTAACTAAACTGAACTAAACCAAACCTAACTGAACCTAACTGAACTTAACTGAACCAAGCCTAACCTAACCAAACCAAACCTAACC
>NC_087184.1:14990219-14992719 GCF_035594125.1 Scylla paramamosain
GTGTGTTTGTGTGTGTATGAAAGGTAATATCTTGTTTTCCTGTTTTCTTTTCTCTCTGTATTTTTCCTCCATTTTCTTTTTTTCTCATTACCTTCTTTTCTTACTTTTTTTGCTCTTTCTTTCTTTATATCTTTCTTTAATTATCCTTTTTTTTATTTTCACATTTTTTTGTTCTTTATTTCATCTTTCATTCATTCTTCCTTCTTTCATTCTTTCTTTTCATTTTTTTCTCTTTTGTGGCCATTCAAGATGTAATAAAAGCTGGATAATGTCTCCCGTTTTCTCTTTCTTTTATTCCTTTCTTCCTTCTTCCTTCCTTTCCTTCCTTCCTTCCTTCCTTCCTTCCTTCCTTCCTTCCTTCCTTCCTTCCTTCCTTCCTTCCTTCCTTCTTTCCTTCCTTCTTTCTCTCCTTTCTTTAGCTATTCAAATACAAGGCTCATCTCTCTCTCTCTCTCTCTCTCTCTCTCTCTCTCTCTCTCTCTCTCTCTCTCTCTCTCTCTCTCTCTCTCTCTCTCTCTCTCTCTCTCTCTCTCTCTCTCTCTCTCTGTCTTTGTGTCTCATGTGGGGTGCTTACTGGGGAACCGTTACTTATCCTCTCCCCCTCATCCTCCTTATCACCCCATTACTCTCCCCAGTCCTTATCACTGTCTCCCTCTCACTCACTCTCCCTCTCACTCTCCCACTCTCTCTCTCTTTTGATGGAAGTTCTTAGGGTTGGGTCGTTTCAAGTGTTCTTTACTCTCACACACACAAAATGTAAATCTCTCTCTCTCTCTCTCTCTCTCTCTCTCTCTCTCTCTCTCTCTCTCTCTCTCTCTCTCTCTCTCTCTCTCTCTGCAGCTTCGATCTTTCCTTTATTTCTCTTGTTTTTTTTTTCTTCTTTTTTTCATCTTTTCTTCTTTATTTGTTCAGATTTTCTTCTTTTCTTAATTTTCTTGTTTTTTCCCACATTTTTTCCTTGCTTCCTTTTTTTCCTTCCTTTTTTTCCTTCCTTCCTTTCTTCTGTTTATCTATCAGTATTTATCCATCCATCCATCCTTACCTATCTCTGTTCTTTCTATCTATCTTTTTATCTGTGTATCAGTCTCTCTCTCTCTCTCTCTCTCTCTCTCTCTCTCTCTCTCTCTCTCTCTCTCTCTCTCTCTCTCTCTCTCACTGCGGGTCTCTAAATAATCAAGATGGCTGCTGCGGGAAGGTCTTTCATGTGTAATATTGATGTCCATATTATTAGTCTTGATCTAGGTGTCTCATTAATTACCCACAATCATCTGTAATTTAACCGTAACCTCATCTACCTATTCTTGTCCCCCTCGCGTCCTTCCTTCCTTCCTTCCTTCCTTCCTTTCTTTCTTTCTTCCTTCGTTGACTTCCTTTTATTTTTATCGTTTTTTTTCTTTTTTTTTGTCTATGGAGTTTGAGTTATATATATTTTTACTCTCTCTCTCTCTCTCTCTCTCTCTCTCTCTCTCTCTCTCTCTCTCTCTCTCTCTCTCTCTCTCTCTCTCTCTCTCTCTCTCTCTCTCTCTCTCTCTCCCCATTCTTGTTTATTTTTCTTAATTTTTTGTGTGTATCTTTTTGTGTCACTTTTTTTCTTCTGTTCTTGTTATTTCCTGTTATCTTTTCTTGTTCTTTTTCTTTTTTTAATCTTTTCATATTTTCTTGTCTTGCTTGTGTTTTTCTACCTTTTCATTTCATTTCATCTCATTTTTTTCCCTTTGCTCTCCTTTTTTCCCTTTCATCTTTTTCCCTGCTTCTTCTGTGACCTCCTCCAGTGTTTTCCTGCTGCAATATTTTCCTCATTTTCCCGTAACCTTCTTCAGTTTTTTTCCCCTCGCTTTTTTTTGTAAGAAGCTCCAGTATCTTCCCTCTCGTTCTATATTTTCCTTCCTTTCCTCTCCTCCGCATCACCTTCTCTAAAATTTATCCTCCTTTCTGTGACTTCAAAATATTTTCTTCCTTTAACTTCAATATTAACCTTCCTTCCTTCCTTCCTTCCTTCCTTCCTCCCATGACTCACGTTCCTTCATCTCTCTTTCTCTCTCTCTCTCTCTCTCCCAGGTGACGGGCATGGCTCAGCAGGACACACGCCACAGCTGCTGCGGAAGACTGCCACGTCCACCACTCCTGAGGGTTCCCCACTCTCCCCTTGCCCCCACGACGCAGGCCCCCGCGACGCCTCCCAGGGTAAGGAGAGGGTAGGGTGAGAGGGAGGGGTGGAGTGTGAGAGGGGAGGGAAGGGAGAGAGGGAGAGAAGAGGGATGAAAGGAGGGGAGGGGAGGGTTAGGCAAGAGAAGAAGATGGAAGGGGAGGGAGGGAGGAAGAGGGGAGAGGGAGTGTTTGGGAAGGGAGAGGAGGGGAGGGTTGTCAGGGGAGGGAAGTAAGGAATAATGTAGGAAAGCAAACAAGAAAGGAAGGAAGGAAGAGGAAACAAAATAAAGAAATAGATGAAAAATGGGAAGAAGAAAGGGAACTGAAAGAAAGAGAGAGAGAGAGAGAGAGA
>NC_087184.1:14997719-15000219 GCF_035594125.1 Scylla paramamosain
AGTGGTCCAGGTTCCTAATATACCTCAGCGGAACCTTATTAGCGGACCGGTTCGGATACGGGGACTACCGGAACCGGATTTGTAGTAACCGGATTGGATTATAGGAAGTTTCGGTACAGAACCTTTAGTACCGAGCCTGGGATGGACCGAATGGAACCCTGGGTAACTTGCTCTTTGTCTTTATACCGCCTAGTTAGCTCTGTCATATCATGCTGCTGATGTGGCCCAAGGGTGTGGCCTGTGTGTGTGGCCCTGCGTGTGGCCCTGCGATGTGGCACTGCGGCCCTGTCTGTGTGGCACTCTGCTGCCCCGTGGGTGTATTTTGTCACTCACGGTGTGGCACATATGGCCCCTAATGTTGTGTGGCCCTGTGGTGTGACCTGTCCTGCTCTGCTCACGTGTCTGTTTCCTTGGCATCGTGTGTGTGTATGTGTGTGTGTTTGTGTGTGTGTCTGTAAGATTAGTTTTCATTGTGACCCTGAGTACGTCTTCACTGTGGCCCTGAAACCTTAACTGGCCCTCGAAACACGGCTTTTCAGGTGCTCTGGGGAAGTGTGACCTCGTGGCGTTCAAATGTGACCTCGAGTTGTTTAAATGTGTCCTCAGTGTGTAAAAAACAGGACTTGATCTCGAAAAGTGGCCTCAAATTCCTACCCAAAAATAAAAGCCTTGAGTGTCGAAAAAGTGACCTGCTGGTGTCGAAAAATGGGTTAAAGGTGTCAGAAAATTAACTAAATGCTTAAAAAAAAAATAAATGGTTTTGTAAATATATGATGAAGTATAAAAAATGGCGGGACGGTTTAAAAAAAATATCTGGAAATTAAAAGATTATCTCCTGATGTAAAAATAAATGGTCAGAAGATGAAAAAAAAAAAAAAGTAGCCGGATGTAAAAAGAAATAAATAAAAATGGCGTGGATGTTTAAGAAGAAAAATGGCGTGATGACTTAAAAAATGGTCTAGAGAATTAAGAAAAAATAAATAAATCCCTTCAGCTGTCAAAAAGTAACCAGCGGATATCAAATAACAACCTTTGCTTAAAAAAAAAAAAAAGAAAAAGGCCCGCAGGTATCAAAAATGGCCTCTAGGTATCATTAAAATGGCACAAAGTAAAAAAAAAACTCGTACTAGTAAAATTTTCTGGAGATTATCAAAAAAAAAAAACGATCTTGAGGTCTTGTATTTCCAGCGTGTGTGTGTGTGTGTGTGTGTGTGTGTGTGTGTGTGTGTGTGTGTGTGGCGTGCAGGGCGGGGCAGGGCAGGGCAGGTCACGTGGCAGGTCACACCAAGCCTACTGCTAGTTCTTCATTCTCCGCTTATAAGACTGACAGCTAATTTGGGAATGCAAGTTTGATTGATTAATGTTCTTATAATAAACTGTAATAAATGTTTGTCTCTACCTGGTGTGTTTTTATACCCGTGTTTTATTTATTTGTTTGTTTGTTTGTTTATTTATCTATTTTTATTATTATTATTTATCTATTTATTTACTTTATTTTATTTTATTTTTTTTTTTTGTGTGGTTCTTAGGTCTTTTACCGTTACTGTGTTTTTTCATGTTTGTTTCAGGTGTGTTTCCATTCTTGTTCTGTTTTCCTTTTAGCTTCGTTTCGTTATCAGGTGTGTTATTGGTGTTTTGTCTCTTTCAGGTGTGTGTGTTTACGCTTTCTTTTTTTTTTTTTTTTGGGGGGGGCGGGGGTTCTAAGGTCATTTGTTTATTTATTTGTTTATTTATTTATTTTTTTCATTATCAGGTGTGTAATTTGTGTTTGTCTCTATCAGGTGTGCTTTTTATATCTCTCCGTTTTATTGGTGTTTGTTTTGTTATCATTTGTGTTATTCATATTTGTCTCTTTCAATTGTGTGTGTGTGTGTGTGTGTGTGTGTGTGTGTGTGTGTGTGTGTGTGTGTGTGTGTGTGTGTGTGTTTATCCCTCTTATTTTTTTTATTTATTTCTTTTCTGTTTTTGATCATCAGGTGTGTTATTCCTGTTTTGTCTCTTTCAGGTGTGTTTGTATTCCTGCGTTTTTATTTATTTATTTATTTATTTGTTTATTTTATTTTATTTATTGTTTATTGTGTCGTTCGTGTTTGTCTCTTTTTCAGGTTCTATTTTTTTTTTCCATTTATGAGGAATGTAACGCTAATATTTCTGTTTTTTTATGCCTGCTTTGTTTGTTTGTTTGTTTGTTTGTTTGTTTGTTTGTTTGAGTGCATTTAAAAGGCTAGTTTTTCTTTCTTTGTTTCTTTTTATTTCCACAACTTCACTATTGTTTTCAGCTGTTAATTTAGTCCCTATTGATTTTTTTCGTTTTTTTTTTCCTATTCCGACAACTATTTACTTATTTTTCTTTTGCGACTTCGTGAATTTTCCTTTTCCTTTTTTTTTTTAGAGAAATTGTCTAAAAAAAAACAAGTTAGGGAATGAGTCAATATTTTTACTTTTTTTACTTTTTTTTTTTTTTTGTAGCTAAACTTTTGCAATCATCGCTCCAGTGTTG
>NC_087184.1:15005219-15012719 GCF_035594125.1 Scylla paramamosain
CTCTCTAATAATAATCTCACTTCCACCTCTCTGCCTCTCCCACCACTCTCTCTCTCTCACTCTCCCTTCTCTCCCTCCTCCCTCGTTCTCCCTCCTTCCCTCCCTCCTTCTCCCTCCCTCTCACTTATTTAACCGCCCTCCTACGCTCTTCACCCATCCTTCATCCTCCCTTCCTTAAGGCTTTCATTTCTAACCTTTACTCTCTCTCTCTCTCTCTCTCTCTCTCTCTCTCTCTCTCTCTCTCTCTCTCTCTCTGGAAGTGATATCTGTAATATATGACCCGGAATTGGAGAAGATTGATTTCTCTCCCTCTCTCTCTCTCTCTCTCTCTCTCTCTCTCTCTCTCTCTCTCTCTCTCTCTCTCTCTCTCTCGGTAAAGAAAGTGAGGCGAATGGGTTTGGGGTTTTAAGGGGAATTGCTGGGGATTGTGGAGGCGAAAGTTGGGGTTTTGAGAGGGGGAGGGGGAGAGAGGGGAGGGGAGGGGAGAGGGAAGAGGGGAGGGTAGGGGAGAGGGAGAGAGAAAAGGGGAGGATTCTTGATCTCTTGTCCTGACCACATGGCGCGGGAATGGGGGTGAGTTATCTCTATGTAAAATGAGAGAGAGAGAGAGAGAGAGAGAGAGAGAGAGAGAGAGAGAGAGAGAGAGAGAGAGAGAGAGAGACAGAGAGAGAGAGAGAGGAGGGATACAGAAAAGACAGACTATAAACAGACATACGAACAGAATAGATAAATAGACATACATACATACAGACAGATAGGCATTGAGAGATAACAAACACACAAACAAACACACACAAACTCACGAACAGAGATAAACAAACAAACAAACAAACAGACAGATAAACAAAATCTTCATTCTTTCTCTCTCTTTCTCTCTCCTCTTCTCATTCTTTCCTTTTCTCTTCTCCTTCTCTCCTTCTCTCCTCCTTTCTCCTTTCCTTCACTAGATAGACAAATAATTACCTCCTAAACTTTCCTTCTTTCTTTTCCTCTCCTTCTCTCCTTTCTTTCCTTCATCTTTCCTCTTCTCCTTATTTCCCTCTTTCCCTCCTCTTCCTAACCATCATCATTAATTTTCCTCCACATTACCTTCCCACTTTTCCTTTTTCCTTCCTTCCTTCCTTCCTTCCTCCCTCCTTCCTTAATTTGCATGTTTTTCCTCGTTCTATTTTTCCTGTTTTTCCTCCGAAGGCGACGAGGCGTAACATTATTTCCCTCTTACCTCCGTTTTCGCTGAGAGAGAGAGAGAGAGAGAGAGAGAGAGAGAGAGAGAGAGAGAGAGAGAGAGAGAGAGAGAGAATTAGATCACCTCCATCGTTCTCCTGAGTTACCGTCTCTCTCTCTCTCTCTCACTCTCTCTCTCTCTCACTCTCTCTCTCTCTCTCTCTCTCTCTCTCTGTCTGTCTTTCATGAATTTTACAAAGCGCAATTTTTTTAATGTATATTTTTGGGAAGAGACTAACTTTTTGAAAGTAAGACGTCTCCCTGGACACACACACACACACACACACACACACACACACACATACACACACACACACGCACCAAACTCTACTTCCCCTCCAATTTTCCTCCCACCTACAGCCTACCCCCCCATCCCCTCCCCCATTCCCTTCACCCCCCTAAGCCTCCCTCCCCATTCACCACTTGCGCATGTATGGTGTGGTATGAGACGTGGTGGTGGTGGTGATGGTGGTGATGGGGAATGGGAGATATGGAAGGGTTAGGAAGGTTTACGAACAAATGGGAGAAGGTTATGGGGGTGAGAAAAGGGTGATAGTAGAGTTGGGGTGTATTTAAAGGGGAGAGAATTGGTAGGGTGAAGGGGGAAATGGGTGAGAGAGAGAGAGAGGGAGAGGGTTAGGGATGAGGGAGAGGGAGGGTGAGGTGATGGGTGGTGTGTGAATGTGCTTGTATATTCTCTCTCTCTCTCTCTCTCTCTCTCTCTCTCTCTCTCTCTCTCTCTCTCTCTCTCTCTCACTTGTTTTGCCCGCGTGCGCTTCCTGATTCTGTTTTCTTTTTTTTTCCATTGTTTTCATTCTTATTCGTATTCTGACAGGCTTGAAGGGAAGGGCGGCAGCGTGAGTGTTTTGTTTAAGATTATAATATTTCTTTGTGTTCCTTCGCTTGTTTTCTCTCCCGAAGATAAATACATGCTTACTGGGAGTCCAGAGAGAGAGAGAGAGAGAGAGAGAGAGGGAGAGGATTAAGGTGGTTGAGGAAGGGAAGAACGTATGAAGAGAATAAAAGAAAGAAAGTTAAAGAAAGAGGAATTAATGAAGAATTAGGGGAATGTGAGAAAGTAGGAAAAAAATGAATAAAGGTAGAAGAAGAAAAGAGCGTAAAAAAGTCAAGAAAATGGAAGAAAATGAAGTTAAATATAAAGATAGATAAACTAACTTAGCCAAACCAAATTTATCTAGCGAAATTTGACCTAACTAACCTCACTTGCCGTAACCTTAACTAATTTAACTAGCCTAATTTGCTATAACCTTAATTAGTCTAACCTAACCTAATTAGTCTAACCTAACGACCTTAACTAGTCTAACCTAACCTAACCTAATAGAAAAAGACAAGGAAAACGTATTACACAAACACTTCTCTTTGCATTAGTAACACCTGTAGTTGAAATCTAGAGGGTTTACACGAGTGCTCAGAGTGTAGTCACCTTGTCATCCTCGCAGTAACAGCGTAACAAGGAATTCGTTTCCTTAACAGGTAAAAAAAACAATTATGAGAACCTTACTAGTCATTGCCGTGGTATTTGAAAGCAGTAATGAGAAAATTAAGCGTTTCTGAACCTTCGAGGCTTCGTGGTTCAGTTTCGATTGATTCACACAACGCTGGTCAACTCTTTCCTTACTAATTGCCTTGTTCTCCCCTAATGGCTGGCCACTTTGCTCTTCAACCACCTGCAAGCATTATATCGGCTTGAAATGATTAAATCTATACTTTTGTCGATGCTTATAAAGGTTTCATGGCTTTTAGTGCCGTGGATTGTTGCATGTCGCAGTGGAGGGTTCAGATCCTGTCCCTGGCTCGTCTCTCTCTCTCTGGTCGTCTTTCTCCTCCTATATACGGTGAAAGGTTCAAGTATTTTCCACGGAGTCGTTGTGTTGTCATTTTTATTCAGTCGCGTTGTGTTTTTAGCCTCAGAGATTTACGTAGTGCTCTCAAAAGTCGTCTCTCTCTCTCTCTCTCTCTTGGTCGCTTCTCTTGTCCCATATGCAGTGAAAGGTACGAGTATTTTCCACCCAGTCGTCGTGTTGTCATTCTCATCCAGACGTGTCGTGTTTCCAGTAGCTTTCGGTCATTTTCAAACGCTTCACTGTCTCACCATGATTATTTTCAAAGGTCACAGCGATGGTTAGCCAGGTTCTCTAGAGTGTTTCTCCTGTTAACAATGTAGAAATCTTATTAATCATTCAACATAACCGTAAAACCACTCTTGAAAACTCGTGTAACTGCAACTAAAGCCTTTTGAATGTAGTAGTGGAGGTGAGGCATGGAAGTGTTTCAGAATACGGTTCATACAGTGAGAGGAACTGATGTATTCTTGTATCCCCGGCAGAGGGCGACTCAGTGACTCACGCGGTTTGCATCTCTCGACGCGGCCACAAATTGACCCGTTTTCTGTTGCCGCTCATATATATTGCTGGGAGGAAAGACGCGGCTGGTGTGTTATTGCTCTTTTGTGCTTCTCCCTTCCCCACGCACCCTCCTCCTCCTCCTCCTTCACCTGGTTTATCTCCACGTTCCATTTCCACGCTTTTCTGCAGGTTGGCGATGCTGTTATTGCCTGTAGGAGGGGAAGAGGAGGAGGAGGTGAAGGGCAGCTGTCTTTTCTATTGAAGTATGTACCTGAGAAAGGGAGGGACGGTGGTGGTGCCCCCTGCCGCCTCCCTGTGTAATGCTACGTGCACTGCAGAGGGTGCGTCCATGTGTCCTTGAGCATCTGTGCCCCCTGAGCCCTCCTGTGGTGAGTGTGTGGTGTAACTATCCCTTTGAACTACCTTTAAACTACCCAGCACAGCACAGCACTTATCAGACCATCACTAGAACAACAAACCGTACCCATGAAAGCCCCAATAACTTCCACGACAGCCTTTAGGTGAGGCAACACACCCAGACGTTTACGAGTGCTTGTCTTTCCGCAGCGCCTCAGTAGGTTTGGGACATTCGTTGGAGGACTCAAAGCCTTCAGGAGGTGGACGCAAGCTCCTTCTTTCGTCTCCTGAGGCAAAGATGGAAAGAAACTGCAAAGAAACTTGTGGATATAAACTTTTGTCACCTTGCGGTCCTCTGCGTGTGTGTGCGTGTTAGTCTGTGTGTGTGTGTTGAAGGAACGGAGAAGGAAGGAGGGAAGGAAGGAAGGACAGGAAGTAAAAATAAAAGGAAAGAAGAAATGTATGAAAGAAAAGAAGATAGGGAACAAGGAAGAAAGGAAAAGAATGTAGGAAAGAGAGGAGGAAGGAAGGAAAGATAGAAGGAAAACAAGAAATGAAGGAAAGATAGGAAGAAAACAAGGAAGGAAGGAAAGAAGATATGTACCAAACAAAGGAGAGAAGGAAAGAAGGAAAGAAGAAAGAAAAGAAAGAAGGAAACAAAGAAGGAGGGAAAAAAAGGGAAAAAATAATAAATCTGAGGCATATATGTCAATTTGTTTAGAGAGAGAGAGAGAGAGAGAGAGAGAGAGAGAGAGAGAGAGAGAGAGAGAGAGAGAGAGAGATTTTACATTTTTCTTTACTTCGTGTCTCGTATCTATTCCCTCCCCCCTCTCTCTCTCTCTCTCTCTCTCTCTCTCTCTCTCTCTCTCTCTCTCTCTCTCTCTCTCTCTCATCATCCCAGCAGCCTCCCATAAGCCCCTGCGCCCATTACACACGTTCACCTACATTTCCAGACACATAAACCCACACCACTACACCTCTCACTCTCACTCTCCCCTCTCACTCTCACTCTCACTCTCACTTTCCCCTCTCCCTCTCTCCTTTCCTGAGCTTCCTACGCATTGACTCTCCTTTGTAATTATTTTTCTATTTTTTTCTTGTTTTTTTCTTTTTATCATGTTTTCTTCTTTTTTCTTCTTTTCTTTCGTATTTTTTTGTTTATTTGTTTATTTTTTTTGTTTTTCTCCTTTTTTTCTTTATTGGTCTTTTATTTTTATTTTTTTCTTTATCTTTTTTTTCATGTCCTTTCACCCCTTCCTGTCTCTCTCTCTCTCTCTCTCTCTCTCTCTCTCTCTCTCTCTCTCTCTCTCTCTCTCTCTCTCTCTCTCTCTCTCTCTCTCTCTCTCTCTCTCTCTCTCTCTCTCTCTCTCTCTCTTAGTAAGTACATGTTTCCTCTCACTCTCCCCGATAACTTTTCCCTTCCCCTCTTCTCCCACATCTTGTTACCTTCTTTCTCTGTCTATCTCCCCTCTTCCATGTTCTTGTTCTCTCTTCCCCTCTTCCCTTCTTCCCCTCTCCCTTTTTTTCTCCCCTCTCTAACACACTGCTTCCTCATTCTACTCATCTTCCCCCTGATTCTCTCTCCTTTTTTCCTCTTCCTCCCCTCCCCTATCTCGCTCTTTCTGTCTTTCTCTCTTTCCCCTCGTTCTCTCCTTTTCCTCTTCCTCTTGTTCCCCTCCTTGTCTTTCCCTTGTCTGTGTCCGTCTCATCCCCTCTCCTTTTCTCACCTTCTTCCCCTCTTCTTCTTCTTTTTCTTCTCCTTCTTCTTCTCGTCTTTCTCTTCTTTTTTTTCCTTTTCGTATTTTTTTCCCTTGTTCCTTTCTTCATATCTTCTCTCGTTCTCTTCGTTTTCCGTCCTTCGTTCTCTCTCCCATTTCCTTCTCCTTCCCCTTACCATCTTCCCATCACTCCTCCTCAATATCTTCCCCTCACTCCTTTCCTGTCACCCTCTCCCCCATTCCCCTCCCTCTTGTCCCCTTTCCTCCTCTCTTCTCCTCTTCCTTTCCCCGTCATCCCCTCCCCTTCTGTCTTTCCCATCACTCCTTTCCCTCAAATACTCCCCTCCTCCCTTCTCTTCCTACTTCCCGTTTGTCCCTTCCTTTCCTATCTTTTCCTTCTTCCTCTTCTTCCTTCCTCTCAGTTCCCTTCCCTTCGTGAGGTTGCTAAGACAAAACAGCTGAAGGGTAATTCGCCTCGCCACGCCCTTCATGGTAACACTCAAGCTTTTTATAAGGATGAGCTATGAGATGTTTCCCTTGTTTCCTCTCTTCTTCTTCTTCCTCTGTTTCCCCTACTTTCCCTCTTTCCCCTTCCTTCGCCAGTACCTCTTTCTAGTAATTCAAAATGGGGTATCTTTCTATTTTTTTCTTTCTTTCATTGTTTTCTTTGTTATTTTTCTTACTTTCTTTTCCTTTTTTTCCTTTTTTTCCCTTTTCTCCTCTCCCAATCTCTCTCTCTCTTCCTTTTCCTTCATTTCTTTTTTTTTTCGTTGCTTCATCTGTTATTTATTTCCTCTTTCCCTCTTTCCCTCTCTTCTTGTTTCCCTCTCCATTTCCCACTTGCTAGATCCTCCTTGCAATAAGTCAAGTAGTTTTCCCTTTCTTTCCTTCATTCCTTTCTTTCCTTGCTCCCTTTGATATATTTCCCCTCTTCCCTCTTTCCCCTCTCTCCCCTCTCACCTTTTCCTCTTCTCTCCCCCTCCCTTGCAATAAGTCAAGGTGGATTTTGTTTTCCTCTTTCCATTTCTTTCTCCATTTCTTCTCTCATTCCTGTTATTTCATCCGTTTTTCCCTCTTTCCCTTCTTCTTCTTCTTCTTCACCTCCCTTACCTCCCATCTCTAGTTCCTCCTTGTACTAAATCAAGGTGAAAGTTTTTTTTTTCCTTCTTTCTCCCTTTTTTTCCTTCCTTACTACGTCTGTTATTTATCTATCTCCTCTTTCCCCTCGTTTCCCTCTCCTCTTTCCCTCCCTTCCTTTCCCTCCAGTAAGTCTAGATGGAGTTTTTTTTTCCCCTTCTTCTTTCTCCATTTCTTTTCTTTATTTTCTCTATCTATTATTTCTTCTCGCTTTCCTCTTCTTTCTTCTCTCTCTCTCTCTCATTTTCTTCTTTCCTTCTCTTCTTTTTCCAGTTGCCAGCTCTTCCTTACAAATTCTTCTATTTTTTTTTCTTCATTTTCTTCTTTCCTCTCTTCATCTCTTGTATCTCCATTTTTTTCCCTTTCTTCCCCCTCCCTTTTTCCCCTTACGAGTCAAGATGGTAATTTTCTCTCTCTCCTTTCTCTTTTTCCCTTTTTTTGCTCCTGTTATTTCCCTCCTCCTTTCTCCTTTTTTTTTCCCTTGTTTCCCATCCATTGCCATTCCTCTACGGTGATTTAAAAACAGAGGTTCTTTTTTTCCTCTCTTCTTTCTTCATTTTTTCCCTACTTAATCTGTTATTCCTCCCCCTTCTTTCCCTCTTTTCCCTTTTTTCTTTCCTTTTTTCCCATCTATTGCCAATCCTCTGCAGTTATTATTTTTGTTCCTCTCCTTCCTTCATTCTCTTCTTAGTTCGCTA
>NC_087184.1:15017719-15025219 GCF_035594125.1 Scylla paramamosain
GAAAAATAATATAGATGAAGGAAAGAAAGAAATAGAGAGAAAAAAAGAAATAGAGAAATGAAAGTGATAGATACAAAGAAAACCAGGACTGGGAGAGGAGGGCGTGAATGACAGACTATGATAAATTGAGAGAGAGATAGAAAGGAGCAAAAATGGGGGGGTTTTGAGTGGCAGAGAGAGAGAGAGAGAGAGAGAGAGAGAGAGAGAGAGAGAGAGAGAGAGAGAATCGTAAATATAACTCCAGAAACTTGTCCAAGAAATGAATTACAAGACAGAGTGATGGATGGTTGTGTGTGTGTGTGTGTGTGTGTGTGTGTGTGTGTGTGTGTGTGTGTGTGTGTGTGTTTCATCTGAACCCCAAAATTTTTATAAACAAAGGCTTAGGACATTACTTTCTTTCGTTTTCCTTTTATTTTTCTTTATTTTTGTCTTTAAATGCACTCGTAAGCGTAATACTAACAACAACAACAACAACAACAACAACAACAACAACAACAACAATACAGTGCCAAACCAAATACAGCAAAAAGTACGTCAGTTGTAGTATTTGATCAGAAAACAGTCCACCATTAGGCTTCAGCTACCATTATGTTTTGGGGAGCTTATTAATGCGCTTTTCGTCTCCCAGTGATGCTTCTGAGCCGTGAAGAGTACGAGAGTTTTGTATTTCTCCATGTCACTGTCGTATTTTCACTCATATTGTATTATCATCAGTTTTATTTATGTTTTCGTTTTCTTATTTTTTATTTGCCTTCTCTAATTTTTCTTTATTCATCTGTTTCCGTTTATTTTCCTCTGTGTCACTATCATATCTATACTCATATCATATTTATATTTCTACGTATTTTTCAGCTTGTAATATTTATTTTGTTCTTGTTTTATTCGTCTGTTTCTATGTTTTGTTTTTGGAGAGGAAGAGATGAAAAATTAAGAGGATTATCGTACACAGGTGCACTTCGGAGTCCAACTGGTGATTATGCTGATATGCCACATCAACACTCCTCCCCCAACTCTCTCTTAATTACAAACAAAAAACATACCTTTCCACCCAATTTAGATAGACAAAAACACTATAACTGCACTTTATTCATTCTCAGAAACGAAAATAATTACATAGATACAGTAATTATTCAACTGATAACTGGCATGGAATCAGACTAGTGGCAACTCGGCGTCTCTTGCCCCGTGTGGGAGGAAGGACGAGGCGGTTTCATTATTTTCTGTTATTTATCTCCGTACCAGTGGATGTGCAGCCTACGCCCCACCAGCCACGTCTCCATAAAGGTCTGCAGTATTCGCCTGTCAGCCAGTACGTCCTTGGAGTCTGTAGATGAGGAGTAGAGAGCGAAAGAGAAAATTATTCAGAACTGTAAGAATCCGGGGTATTTAAATCTCCGGTTCCTTATTTCGGGAATGTCAAAGGTAGGAACGGCATGGGAATATATATGAAAGAGGATGGAAGGAAGGTTGTTCTGTGTGTGTGTGTATGTGTGTGTGTGTGTGTGTTTGCGTGTTTGTGTGAGTTTTGTGTTGTTGTTTTGGTGGATTAGAGAAAATGTGTGGATGGGTGACTATGCTAGATTTGTATGTTACGGTATTATTATTATTATTATTATTATTATTATTATTATTATTATTATTATTATTATTATTATTATTATTATTATTATTGCTTGATGCACTGAGTAGTTTCTAGCTTATTTTATTAGTTTTATTAATTTCATTGTTCTTCCTTTAACTTGAGAAATATATATATTTTTTTAAATACTCAGATGCAGCTTCTATTTGATCTATATTCACTGTATTAACTTAATATTCTTCTTTAGCAGGTTAAATATAAAGGTTTCCCTTGAAATAATTACTTCTTAAAATTAATGTTATTGAGTTACAAGCTCCATTTTCTTTACCGGGATTTTGAAAGTAGGGCGGGAAATAAAAGGGAGGACGAATGAGAAAGACGATACAAAGAAAACGAGAACTGGGCGACAAGAAGAACGAGGAAGTGAATGACAGACTATGATAAATTGACAGACAGATGGAGACGAATAGGAAGAGGCAGAAATGAAAGCCCAGAGAGAGAGAGAGAGAGAGAGAGAGAGAGAGAGAGAGAGAGAGAGAGAGAGATACCTCCTTGACCTCGTCCTGTGCTCGCTTCACTGCCTCGCTGAGTGATTGCTTGAGGCGGCGACCTGACCTGACCTGCCTTGGCCTCACGAGAGAGAGAGAGAGAGAGAGAGAGAGAGAGAGAGAGAGAGAGAGAGAGAGAGAGAGAGAGAGAGAGAGAGAGAGAGAGAGAGAGTAAATTATTAATACATATATAGTTGTCACTTTAATATATGTGTTGGAGTGATCTGGTGTGTGTGTGTGTGTGTGTGTGTGTGTGTGTGTGTGTGTGTGTGTGTGTGTGTGTGTGTGTGCTGTAAAGGTCATTGTATGTGGGAGTAATCAGTATGTTTCCCACTAAATTTATTATTATTGCTGCTGTTGTTGTAGTTGTTGTTGTTGTTGTTGTTGTTGTTGTTGTTGTTGTTGTTGTTGTTGTTGTCGTTGTCCTTGTTATTGTTGTCGTTGTTGTTGTTGTTGTCAGAAGGAAAAGGAATAGGAATACGATGAAAAAATAAATAAGATAAACAACAAGAAATAAAATGAAAGAAGTGAAGTTGAAGAAAAAAATAGTAAGGAAAACGAGAAGGAAGAGGAGGAATAGAAACACCAGGAAGAAAGAAAAAGAAAAATAATGAGGAATAAAAGGAAAGAAGGAGCAAAGTTGAGAAAGGGAAGAAAGACAAGGAGGAGGAGGAGAAGGAGGAGGAGGAGGAGGAGCAGGACAAAAGTGCTGAAGAAGCTGGGAGGAAGATGGTGGAAGGAATAACGGAGAGGTGAATGATGGAGGAGAAAGATGGAAAGAGAGGAGGAAGAATTGCAGAAATAAAAAGAAAAACTGTCCGTCTGAGAGAGAGAGAGAGAGAGAGAGAGAGAGAGAGAGAGAGAGAGAGAGAGAGAGAGAGAGAGAGTCACATCGATTGTAATTCTCTCGGACATTGAGGCGCCGAAGGAATTCTCTCTCTCTCTCTCTCTCTCTCTCTCTCTCTCTCTCTCTCTCTCTCTCTCTCTCTCTCTCTCTCTCTCAGCGTTAATCTCCTACTGATGCCCGAGGTGTGTGGTGTGAGGAGAGACAGAGAGAGAGAGAGAGAGAGAGAGAGAGAGAGAGAGAGAGAGAGAGAGAGAGAGAGAGAGAGAGAGAGAGAGAGAGAGAGAGAGAGAGAGAGATTTACGTGGAGGTATTTCTCTTGTTCTCTCATTGTTCTTTATCTCTTAATTGCTAGTCTGATAAAATTTATGCTTACAGGAGGGTCTAATTCTCTCTCTCTCTCTCTCTCTCTCTCTCTCTCTCTCTCTCTCTCTCTCTCTCTCTCTCTCTCTCTCTCTCTCTCTCTCTCTCTCTCTCTCTCTTTCTCTTTCAAAGATAGTTTTAATTATCATAGATTGTCACATTTATCACACTCAGAGAGAGAGAGAGAGAGAGAGAGAGAGAGAGAGAGAGAGAGAGAGAGAGAGAGAGAGAGAGAGAGAGCAATTATACCAAAATCGTACCGTATTGCATTTGGTTCCCTGAATTAACACTTTACTCTCCTCCTCCTCCTCCTCCTCCTCCTCCTCCTCCTCCTCCTCCTCCTCCTCCTCCTCCTCTTCGTCTTCCTCCTACTCGTCCTTCTCCTGTTGTTGTTATTTGCTACACCTCAATCCTCCTCCTCCTCCTCCTCCTCCTCCTCCTCCTCCTCCTCCTCCTCCTCCTCCTCCTCCTCCTCCTCCTCCTCCTCCTCCTTAATTAACCGTCTCCGCCAGTATAATCACCGCTCTCCCTTTGTCTCCCTCCTCCTGTGGCGATGACGAAGGGGAGAGAGAGAGAGAGAGAGAGAGAGAGAGAGAGAGAGAGAGAGAGAGAGAGAGAGAGAAAGTAAAAATCGTACTAGGAGAGAAAAAAAGGGCGTGGGAGGGAAAATTAGTGAAGGTGGTGGAGGGAGAGGGAGAGGAAGAGGGAGGGAGAGAGAGAGAGGGAGAAGGAGAGAGAGAGAGAGGGAGAGAGAACAAAAATGGTAAACTGAGGTAAATGATACAGGGGTTTGTGAAATATTTAAAGGGGCAAAGCTTAAGGGGGTCTCTCTCTCTCTCTCTCTCTCTCTCTCTCTCTCTCTCTCTCTCTCTCTCTCTCTCTCTCTCTCTCTCTCTCTATCACAATGTCACGTTTATTTACTGATTTATTTGTTTATTATTAGCATTTTTTTTTGTATTTTTGAAAGAAGTTGGCAAAAAAAAAAAAAACTTGTAATTTACGTTTCCTTTAAAAGTTGAAGAAAAGAAAAAGAAAAAGAAGAAAAAAAAGAAGTACTTCCATGTTCCTTTTCACTTTCCCATTTTTTTCCCTCCACTTTCCAGGAAACAAAATATTCTGTGGTCCTTCTTTCTCCTCATTTTTTTTTATTTTTTTATTTTTTGAATGAATAACAAAAGATGAAAACAGGTATAAGAAAGCAGAAGAAATACCAAAAGACCACCGTGTTTCTGTGCCCTGTCTGGCTGGCTAGGGTGATGGGGGGCAGGGGTGAAAGAAAGAGGGAGGAAGAGAGGCACAAGGAAAATGTTGGCAGAGAGTTTACATTAATTCAAAATAACAAGACGATATTCTGTAGATTGTAGTGATGATGGGGCGCGGGGGACACAGGAAGACGCTTGTAGATACGTCAGAGTCCTGCTATATCCTCGTGTTTCGTCATCACCACAGTACAAGGTAAAGATGATTAATTTTTTTGTTTTTTATCGAAGAATTAGAAGTGAGATGTGAACTTGATGTGATAAATAGAGCAGGGGACACAGGAAGACTCTTGTAGATACGTCAAAGTCCTGCTATATCCTCGTGTTTCGTCGTCACCACAGTACAAGATAAAGTTGATTAATTTTTTTGTTTTTTTATCGAAGAATTAGGAGTGAGATGTGAACTTGTGTGAGTTAATGGAGAGTAAAATATAAAATAGAATACTTGGAAGAAAAAAGTGACGCGGTAATGTTTTTATTGTGTTTTAGGGAATGAATGATAACAAAAAGTGAAGTTTGTTAATTAATTGATAATAACAGGAAGGTGTTTTTGTTTGAATGCTTAAATAAATAAAGAAAAATTGACGTGGTAATATTTTTTTGCCTTTTCTAGGATAAATAACGAGAAGTAAAGTAAGTTAAAGTAGACTAATTGACAAGAGCAGTAAGTTCTTCGGGAATAAGATACGACTTAAAAATTTTTCTACAATAAATAACAGCGAAAACATATGAATAAAGAATGATTAATGGCTTCTGCTTTAAAATTCACATAAAAAGTAGCTAATATGATCACTGCTCTTTGTTCTTAATTTGCATAATAAACGCCACACCTCCCACCAACCAAAAAAAAAAAAAAAGAAAAAAAAACATTAAATAAAATACTTCTACTTTGAAGTGGAAAATCTTGTTGACTTTCAGGAAAAAAAAGGAAAAAACAAACATTGAGGCTAAAAATTTTACTTTCACACATAATAAAAGAAAAAAAAATGCACATAGTTAATTACACAACCTATTTTTATATACTTCTCTAAAAAAAAAAGTAAAAAATAAAAACAACATATTCAACTCTCCAGTATTTATACTTGTCAACATTTCACGTGTAACTAATTCAATATTCTGGCTAAGACTTAAATAATACATTAGTAGAAGCTGCTGGGACTGGCCTTTCAATGCCAGGAACTGTATTAGTCTGCTACAAGTGTACAGGAATAGCAAGGAGTGTTAAAGCAAGACGTGAACAGAGAGAGAGAGAGAGAGAGAGAGAGAGAGAGAGAGTAGGATATTGAAGGAAAATATGATGTTTTCTTGTGAAAGGTATGTGTGTGTGTGTGTGTGTGTGTGTGTGTGTGTGTGTGTGTGTGTGTGTGTGTGTGTGTGTGTGTGTGTCACGTCATTAGTGGGAGAAAATTGCCTCTGGTGAGAGAGAGAGAGAGAGAGAGAGAGAGAGAGAGAGAGAGAGAGAGAGAGAGAGAGAGAGAGGAAATCAAGACTTTCCCACCCCTCGTGATACATAGGAGAGAGAGAGAGAGAGAGAGAGAGAGAGAGAGAGAGAGAGAGAGAGAGAGAGAGAGAGAGAGAGAGAGAGAGAGAGAGTATATATATCTCTTAAGCCATCAAGCCGTAAAGTAAGGTTTTGCCCATAATGTGAGCTAGCTTTACATTAGATTTAATTAAACTCTGGGACAAACTTTATAGAAAACATATATTTACTCTCTCTCTCTCTCTCTCTCTCTCTCTCTCTCTCTCTCTCTCTCTCTCTCTCTCTCTCTCTCTCTCTCTCTCTCTCTCTCTCTGGCTTCCACTTCTTTGCATTAACTTCCTTTCTTTCTTTTTTCTTTCTCCTTTTTTTAACATTCCTACTTTTTTTCTTACTTCCCTCCCTTCCACCTCCTTCCTTTATCTTCTTTCCTCTTTGTTTTCTTTTTATTCTCTCTTTCCTTCAACCGCTTCCTTCTTTCTCTCTCTTCCCTTTCTTTTCTTCCTCTTTTTTCTCCTTTTCTTCCCTCCCACTTCATCATATTTCCTCTTCTTTCCTTTCATCTCCTCCCCTTCTCTTCTTCTTTCTTCATCTTCCTTTTTCCTCTCTCCCCTTCTCTCTTTCCCCTTTCTCTTCGTTTTACTGCTTCTTCCATTTTCTTTCTTCTTTTCACTAGTTACCCTCCTTTCTTCCTCTGCCGTTTTCTTCTGAACAGAAAACGTAATGTGTATCTAAATTAAGTGATACCGATAGCAACTTTTGAAATGAAAGTAAGTCTTTCTTTTTATCTCTCTTTCTCTCTCTCTATCTCTCTTTTTCTTTATCTTTTTTTTCTCTCTTTCGTTTCATGCGATTGAGCGACTAAGGAATTGGAAGATATTGGAAGATTCTCTCTCTCTCTCTCTCTCTCTCTCTCTCTCTCTCTCTCTCTCTCTCTCTCTCTCTCTCTCTCTCTCTCTCTCTCTCTCTTGACCTCATATTTATGTAGATGTATCTTGTCTTTACTCCTTGAATACTAAATGCAGACTTGAGAGAGAGAGAGAGAGAGAGAGAGAGAGAGAGAGAGAGAGAGAGAGAGAGAGAGAGTTTAGGATTATTTGCATATTTTAATTAACTATACAAGGAAGGTATTTATTTTTAAACGAAGTCTGTACCTCAAATATGTCAAGAAGAGAGAGAGAGAGAGAGAGAGAGAGAGAGAGAGAGAGAGAGAGAGAGAGAGAGAGAGAGAGAGAGAGAGAGCATCCTTAGATCAACCTTTGGGAAGACAACAGACATCTGAGACAAGCTCCTCCTCCTCCTCCTCCTCCTCCTCCTCCTCCTCCTCCTCCTCCTCCTCCTCCTCCTCCTCCTTTATCCCTTTCTCACTCTCCAAGTTCCCTCTCCTTCCTTACCTTACTCATGTTTCTCTCTCTCTCTCTCTCTCTCTC
>NC_087184.1:15035219-15057719 GCF_035594125.1 Scylla paramamosain
TCCTCCTCCTCCTCCTCCTCCTCCTCCTCCTCCTCCTCCTCCTCCTCCTCCTCCTCCTCCTCCTCTTCCTTCTCCTTTCCTCTCCTCTCTTCTCCTCTCCTTCAAATTGAATATGTCCTCCAGTACTTTAATTTTTTTTTTCTCTCTCTCTTTCTCTTTCTCTTGCTCCCTCTCTTTGTCTTAACTTCTCTCTCTCTCTCTCTTCCTCCTTTGTTTCCTCCCTTCTTTGCTCCCTCCCTCCTTCTCTTTCAATTGGGTCACCTGTTTCCTAATTAAGCCAGGTATCTCTCTCTCTCTCTCTCTCTCTCTCTCTCTCTCTCTCTCTCTCTCTCTCTCTCTCTCTCTCTCTCTCTCTCTCTCTCTCTCTCTCTCTCTCTCTCTCTCTCTCTCTCTCTCTCTCTCTCTCTCTCTCTCTCTCTCTCTCTCTCTCTCTCTCTCTCTCTCTCTCTCTCTCTCTCTCTCTCTCTCTCTCTCTGTGGTTCATATTTCCTTCTCCATTTCTGTCATCGTACTTAGTTTCCTTAGAGAGAGAGAGAGAGAGAGAGAGAGAGAGAGAGAGAGAGAGAGAGAGAGAGAGAGAGAGAGAGAGAGAGTATCAGTCCTCAGGTAACTTTTCCCAGGTGTAAAATTGTGAGTTTGAGAAAGTTTTAATAAAATTTTTCATGACAGATTGCTGCGGTGTGTGTGTGTGTGTGTGTGTGTGTGTGTGTGTGTGTGTGTGTGTGTGTGTGTGTGTGTGTGTGTGTGTGTGTGTGTGTGTTTCTTATTTGCTCACTTTTATTTCCTTATTTTCCTCTTGTTTTTCTTTCCTTTCGTTTCCTTCTTTTGTTGTTCATCTTTCATGTTTCCATTCAGTTTCAATTTTTTTTCTTATTTTCTTTATTTTTTCTTTATCTTATTGTGTGTTTTTTTTTATTTCATGAGTATTCCCTTATATTCCTTTTCGTTTTCTTAATTTTCGTCTCTTTCTTTCGCTCTTCCTCCTTCTTGTTTTCATTGTTTCAAATTTGTTCGTACTTTCTTTATCTTTTATTTTATCTTCCTTATCTCTTGGTCTTTGTCTTCAGCTCCAACAATTCCTTATTATTTGTTTCTTCCCTTCGTCTTTTATTTATTTTTTTCATTTTCTTTATCTTTCCTATGTTTTCTCAGTCCCAGTGACGTCTAATAAAAGTTAAACATGTCACGTAATTCTTGCTCTTTTTATCTTTCTCTTTCTCCCTCTCTTTCTCTCTCTCTGTCTCTCTCTCTCTCTCTTGTAGTTCCCTTAATATTTTTCCTTCCCTCTCACTTCTAAAATTACTGAATAAACTCACACTCGTACCTTCTCAGATATTAAATGTTTTCATTGTATATATTTCCAGAGCTGTCTGTTATTTATTTTTTTTCTTTTTTTTCCCCTTAAGCAAGAATGATTTTTTTTCCTCCCACGAACATATCACTTGCTTCTTTTTTCCTGCTACTCGAGTGTCTGTAGGAAAATTTTCTCGTTCCCTTTGTCAGCGTTTTCCACTATTTGATAACTGTAATGCATTTATTTATTTATTTATTTATTTATTTTAAGTTTTCCTCGTGTTTAATATACGTGTTTAAATTTCTAGTTAAGTCTTTCACTGTTTGACGACTTTATTTATTTATTTATTTATTTTCTTAACTGCCTTCAATGTGCTTAGGTATATTTATTACTCTATTTACTAGTGTCATAAATACTTCTGGAGCGAATAAGAGAGGAAATTCAGACAGAGAGAGAGAGAGAGAGATTAGGTAAGAAGTAATAATTAATATGAATAGAAACCTAACGAGATGAAATATAGATGATAAATTAAAAAAAAAAACAATACAATGATTCTCTCTTCTTATTTCATTGTAAAGGTTTAGAAGGTTGAGTTCCCAGCCTTCGTGTTATGCTTGTCTAATGAATGTCAAGACGTAATGTGCTCGTGAAAAGCGTGGGAACTAATGAGTAATGAGTGGAAAGGTGCTTGTTGTCCTAATTGTGTCGTTAACAGCCTTCTGACAGCCAGCCAGCAAAAAAAATAAGTTTACAATTAAATCTAGTTTGCTGGTGACCTGTGTGTGTGTGTGTGTGTGTGTGTGTGTGTGTGTGTGTGTGTGTGTGTGTGTGTGTTATTATTTCATATATTTTAAGTTGTTGCACATTTGGGAGAACAAATAAACACACACACACACACACACACACACACACACACACACACACACACACACACACACACACACACACACACACACACACACACACACACACACACACACACACACCCCTCCATCCCTCCCTCCATCCCTCCTGTTTCTTCCTCCACCCTCCTTTCACAAAATACAAATAATACAAAACGGACATGAAAGAAAGTTGGAGGGAAGAGAAAGGAGAGGAAAAAGTTTGAAGGAAGTGGATGGATGGGGGGCGATGGATGAGGTGGATGGATGAGGTGGATAGATGGAAACGCTGAGGAAAAGAAAGAACCAAGAATTATATGGGTCAAGCAGAAGGAAAAAGTGGAAAGGTTGACAGATTTATGCTTATTTGCCCTGAGAGAGAGAGAGAGAGAGAGAGAGAGAGAGAGAGAGAGAGAGAGAGAGAGAGAGAGAGAGAGAGAGAGAATGGTAAATAAAACAGGAAGAATTATTGTCTTTAATATTGGCCAATAGCGTTCGTCTCTCTCTCTCTCTCTCTCTCTCTCTCTCTCTCTCTCTGAACTATATGTCAAGACTACTTCTATTGAAAAGCTTTATACGCCGCCATCTTTAATCCTTATCCTCCCACATACAGATAGCCAGGTTGTATCTTATCGCTCTTTACATTTAGAACATCTGTTGTCTCAAGGAACCCTGCTGCTGATATGAGAGACCAGTTTTGTTTTATAGATTGACATTTCATACTGTTCTGTTTAAGGGGCTTTCGAGAATTTCCACCCCGAACAGCAAGTCACAAGATTTGATTCCCTTTCGCATTCAACTGTCCCCTTCTAATGAGTATGTAATGAAAATGAGGGTTTGACGCATTTAACCTCACTATTTTACTTTACTTGCGATGGTACGTTTCAAAACATTGCTTGCCTCTTTCTGCGTGTAGATGAATTGCAATGATCTATATTACAACTACAATTACACTTCTTGCACGTATGTTTGGTGTTTTTAGGTTAAATTTGTATCGACCTTGTGTAATTGACTCTAAGGTGTGACGGATCCCATGGGGTGTCGCCAGGTGTGCGTGGATGTACTGCACCACTGTGAGTAAACACTGTCACGTGTCTCTACAACTCCAAGAGCGATAGCTTATCTATTTTTTCTTTTTTTTTTATTGTTTCTTATTTTTGCTGTTTTTTTAAATGAATGGTTGTTGTGAAACTTGTAATATATGTCATTGTAATTTGGACCCAGCAGAAAAGTACTGTAACGTATGTATTAAACACTAAAGTACCCTTGATCAGTAAGACTATCTATCTATCTATCTATCTATCTGGTTGTACGCTGCATTGAATCCTCCGTGCTGCAGTCATGGCAACATTCATCACGTTGAGAAGTTGCCAATACCATTTTTTCCCCACGAATCATGGGGCGGTGTAATGCTGCCAGTCAGTCCTGAAGGTCATTTCCACCATTCCTTTGCTGTAGTCGACAAGATGTAGCTGTGTGACCCCTTCACCTTCCACACGTCCTTCTATTTAATGCAATTTTTTTTTTTTTTTGGGGGGGGGCAATTTAAAATCTCTCATTGGACTTCAGAAATTTAAATCATGAAAAGTAGAAGAAAATATTGATGTAAGAAGTTGATATTAATAAGATGTTGTTTCTGCGTGAAGTGTTTGGTCGTGTCAACATGTGAGGCTCCGAGTGATAGCACTGAGCGATGGAAGAGGAGGAGGAGGAGGAGGAGGAGGAGGAGGAGAAAGAAGAGGACAGTCTGACAGATACTCACTTCCTCTTTCCTCCTTTTCCATCCTTCTTTTCCATCCTTCTCCCTCCCTCCCTCTCATGACTCAGCAATTCTCCCTCTCCCTCTCCTTCTTTCTTTGTCTTTGCATTTTCTTATGGGGTGCAATCTTCCGTGCGTCTTTCCTTCTTTGTCTCACTTTATTTAATGAGACGTAACCTTTTCCAGTCCGTCTTGTTCTCCTGCACCTCCTTATGTTCCTCATTTCTGCTTTATATTTTGTTCTTGCGTTATATTTGTTCTTCAGCTTTGTGACCTTCCCTCCCTGGCTGCTTACTTGTTTACGTATGATAAACTTGACTATACAAGGCTAAAAGGGTAATTGTTATGTTGTTTTATTCATTGTTTTGTTTGTTTGTTTGTTTGTTTGTTTGTTTGTTTGTTTTCTCTCTCTCCCTGGCGTCAAGTTGTTTATGTGATTGTTGTGAGAGTGATTCATTGACTCCTGTGGAACTGAATTGGCCTTGTTTTGTTTTGTTTTGTTTTGTTTTGTTTTGTTTTGTTTGTTCTTCAGTTCTCTTTTTTTCTTTTTTTTTGTTCGTTTTTGTTTTTCTTGTTCTTATTTTTTGTTTTTTTTCTTGTCCCGTCTTCTTGTTCATCTTGTTTTTCATCATCTTTATCTTCTTCTTCTTCTTCTTCTTCTTCTTCTTCTTCTTCTTCTTCTTCTTCTTCTTCTTCTTCTTCTTCTTCTTCTTCTTCTTCTTGTTCTTCTTCTTCTTCTCCTCCTTCTACAGTTGTTCTTTTTTGGGAGTCCCATTAATAATTGTCCTTTCATTTATTGCTTTTATTCATCTTCACACCCCGTACCTGGACTCCTTAGCACGGAAAGAAAAAAAAAAAGAAAAAAATCCTTTGTACCACATAGTCTTGCTTTGATGCTCCTTGCCCAACACAATTAAATTCCTGCCAAGATTTTACCGTCAACTCTGAACTCTTTACTTATTATTATTATTTATTTATTTTTATTTGATCCTTATAAAACAGACAAAAAAATAAAAAAAAATAAAAAAATATTACCTTACTGTCTTTCTTTGATGTTCCTTACCGCACACAATTCAATTCTTACCAAAATTTTTACCGTCAACTCTGAATTCTTTCTCAACGAAGTCTTTTAGCTCTATCGACCTTTCCCCCAATTCAGCGTGACCAGACGGGCCTACATTTCCCTTCCAAACGCTGCCTGAATCTATTCCCGGCAGTATTTCACCGTGAAAGACACTCCGGCGGCCGCCACGCAGCGTATCAGAGGCCAGGCTGAAGTTTGTCTGGGTCTGTGAGGCTGTACATCACTCGGAAGACGATGCTGTGTGATGCGCGACTCTCCTGCCTCTACCTAGCCTTGCCTTCACTGACCTTCACTGCCCTGACTTGTCCAAGATAACCTAACTTAACCTAACCTAATCTAGCACTGACTGATCTTGCCTGACCTTACCAATCTAGCCTAACCTAACGCAGCGTAACCTAATCTTACTTTGACCTTGACTGACCTTGCCTATCTAACCTAACCTAACGTAGCGTAACCTAATCTTGCCTTGATTGACCTTGGCTGATCTAACTTATCTAACCTAACCTAGCCTTTACTGACTTTGACTGACGTAACCTGTCTAACCCAAACTAATCTAACAGTAGATTACTTTACCTTACCTAACATAACATAACCGAACTGAATAAAATCGAACCCGGCCTAACCAAATATTTCCTTACCAGACCTAACCTAACCTAACCAAACCTTACCTAACCTAACCAAACCAAATCTCACCTAACCTAACCTAACCTAAGCTAACCTAACCAAACCAAATCTCACCTAACCTAACCTAACCTAACCTAACCTAAGCTAACCTAACCAAACCAAATCTCACCTAACCTAACCTAACCTAACCTAACCTAACCTAACCTAACCTAACCTGACCAAACCTAACCTAACCTAACCTAACCTAACCTAACCTAACCTAACCTAACCTGACCAAACCTAACCTAACCTAACCTAACCTAACCTAACCTTACCTAACATACCTAACCCAACCTAACGAAACCTAACCTAACCTAACCTGACCAAACCTTACCTAACCAAACCTAACCTGACATTTTCATATCTTTCCTAACCTAACGTAACCAAATGTAGCCTAACCTAACCTTAACTAACTTGAACTGACCTAACCTGACCTGACCTGTAACCTGTATGAATAATTAATTAATTAATTAATAATTAATGATTGGTTAATAATTAATCAATGCTTTTTATCCTGTCTCTTCCTCTCTTGACCTTTGTCTCTCTATTTCTGTGTAATTCTCATATTTATTTTCATTCTACGTATTTGATCTCTCTCTCTCTCTCTCTCTCTCTCTCTCTCTCTCTCTCTCTCTCTCTCTCTCTCTCTCTCTCTCTCTCTCTCTCTCTCTCTCTCTCTCTCTCTCTCTGTGGCAGCCAATCCATCTGTCTTTCTTTTTTTCTGTTTTCTTTATCCTCTTTCATAAATACAACACAGTCTCTTTCCTTGCCTCATTTTTCTTTAGTTTACTCGTATTTCCTTTCATTTTCCCTCCTCCTCTTCCTCCTCTTCTTTCTCCTCCTCCTCCTCCTCCTCCTCCTCCTCCTCCTCGATCAAAGCTTCCAGTCTATATCATATTATAAAAAAAACTCGGTATGATAGCTGGTACGTGTGTGTGTGTGTGTGTGTGTGTGTGTGTGTGTGTGTGTGTGTTATATGTCGATTAAAGACTCAGTAATTATTGTTCGGAAATTGTCCGGAAGACGACTGCACGAAGTTTACTCTCTCTCTCTCTCTCTCTCTCTCTCTCTCTCTCTCTCTCTCTCTCTCTCTCTCTCTCTCTCTCTCTCTCTCTCTCTCTCTCTCTCTCTCTCTCTCTCTCTCTCGGTATCTCATTTTGATTTATTTTTGTGTTCAGTGTGCGTGTGTATTTGTGTGGTTGACTCTCTCTCTCTCTCTCTCTCTCTCTCTCTCTCTCTCTCTCTCTCTCTCTCTCTCTCTCTCTCTCTCTCTCTCTCTCTCTCTCTCTCTCTCTTTCAGATTGAGGAACTTCACTGACAAATACTTGAACTTTTCCTGCGGAGATGAGAGAGAGAGAGAGAGAGAGAGAGAGAGAGAGAGAGAGAGAGAGAGAGAGAGAGAGAGAGAGATTGTGGTATTCAAGTTTTTTTCTGATATTTACATAACTATATGCAGGAAACCCTCCAGTCCTCTCCTCTCCCTCTCCCTCTCACCATTATCCTCCTCCTCCTCCTCCTCCTCCTCCTCCTCCTCCTCCTCCTCCTCTCTCCAGACTGCCATTATTCCTCCTCTCCCTCCCTCTCATCTTTCTGATTCTTCCTTTCCTTCTTTCTTTCTTTGATTTTCCTTCCTTTTCCTCCTTCGTTTTCGTTCTTATCTTTCTATTTTTTTATTTTTGTTTCTCATTTTCTTGATCTTTTCTTCTCCTTCTCTTCACTTTGGTTATCTTAATTTTTGTTCTTTATTTTCTTTTCTTTTTCTTTTTCTTTCCTTTTCTCTTTTGTTCTTCACTTTTTCTTTTCCTTTCCTTTCTTTTTTTACTTTCCTTTTTTATTCCTTTTCTTTACTTCCATTTCTCTTTCCGTCATTTTTCCTCGTTTTCTTCTCTTCCATTTCTCTTTCTCTCCTCTCCTCTTCTCTTCTCATCTCTTTCTTCTCTTCTCTTCTCTTCTCTTCTCTTCCTTACCTTTCTTTTCCCTTTCTCACCCTGCTTTTCCCTTCCCTTCCCTTCTCTTCTCTTCTTTTTCCTTTTCCTCTCTTTTCTTCTCTTCTCTTCTCTTCTCTTCTCTTCTCATTCCTTTCTCTTCATTTTCCCAGCACGCTTTATCCATTATATATATCTTTCTCTTCCCTCCTGCTCCTCTTCCTCCTCCTCCTCCTCCTCCTCCTCCTCCTCCTCCTCCTCCTCCTCCTCCTCCTCCTCCTCCTCCTCCTTTCTGGATCTTTGCCAGATTTTTAACAATGACAGCAAGACCACGTTTGTAATTCCGCCTGAGAAGAGAAACAACGAGAGAGAGAGAGAGAGAGAGAGAGAGAGAGAGAGAGAGAGAGAGAGAGAGAGAGAGAGAGAGAGAGAGATCACTGTGCCAAACTGAAAACTCCTTGGATTTTGAACGTTATTTGTCTTTTATAAACTTTTGGCCCATGATGTGTGTGTGTGTGTGTGTGTGTGTGTGTGTGTGTGTGTGTTGGGGGCAATAATGGAGACGGGGGAATTGATGGTTGTAGTGGTGATGGTGGTTGTAGTAGTAGTAGTAGTAGTAACAGTAGTAGGTTAGGTTAGGTTAGTAGTAGTATTGATAGTGATGGTGGTGGTGATAGTTAGGTTAAATTAGTGGTGGTGGTGGTGGTGCTTCAAGTAAGTAATTCTCGTTTGGGGTTCGAGACAGACAGAGACAGAGCGAGCGAGCGAGTGAGGCTTCGAACGTTGCTTCTGATTGGCTGAATCTCTCCAGTGATTGGGTAAACCTCTCCATTTTTAGCTCAAGTCCTGCAGAAAATCGACCAATTGTCTTCAAAGCGACATCTGGTGGCGATGGTGGTGGTGGTGGTGGTGGCGGTGATTGCGCTGATGGCCGTAGTAGAGAGAGACATAAAAACACAAAGGAAAAATAACAAAGCCTTTAAAATGAGACAAGGAGGCATAAAAAATAACAAAGGAAATAAGAAAATAAGGAAAAGAACTTCAAATGAAAGGGCAGGACGCAGAAACAAAAGGATAATGAAAATAAAATAGAAAAAAAAACTTGTAAAATGAGACGAGGAGACACAGAAACACAAGGAAAAAACAACAAAGTAACAAAAAAAACTTAAAATGTAGAGGCTTAAAAAAAAACAGGAAAGGAAACAAAGAAACAAACAAAAATCCCTTAAAATGAGACAGGGAGACAAAAAACAAAATCATAAAATACAAGACCCCCCTAAAAATAAAGAAAACAAAACAAAATCCCAATAAAGAAAGAAAACGGAGAAAAAGAAAACGAATCTCCAAACGCTGCCATTATTTTGTGAACCCGTAGGAAAGGCGGAGCGCACCACTCTTTGTTGACATTCCCGCTCTGGCGCTTAGCAACCACCAGCCAGCCGTGTACTAGGCGCCTTGCTCTACGGCTGCACCTACCAACTCAACGCTGCCTTGGAGGTTGGGCGGCGGAGGGGGAATATGGCCGCTATTGTTTGTTGTTTTAGACTTTTCTTTAAGATAGATTATTATGTTTATATTCGTGTACGATAATTAGGTGTTAGTGTATGTGAGGTACGTTTTTCATATTGTCTTTTGTCTTGATGGTTATTTTTGAAGTCGTTTTTTTTTTTTTTAGTTATTTTATTTGGTTTTATTTCTTATGTTTAGTTGTTTATTAATTTTGGTGTTAGTTCTATGGATCCCGTGATATATTTAGGTTTAGGGAATAACACTAAGTAATTCTTGCCTAAAATGGTAAGGCTGATAAAGACAAATGTGCACGTACGTATTCCCTCATGAAATTTCGCCGCCTGAATATTAAGAGAAAAGTTACATAATTTTAATCTTATCAAACTTTTTCGCACGAATGAATGAATTTACCGCATCTTTTACCCCTCTCTCTCTCTCTCTCTCTCTCTCTCTCTCTCTCTCTCTCTCTCTCTCTCTCTCTCTCTCTCTCTCTCTCTCTCTTGAACACCCCACCTCTCCATTCCTTCATCCTTCCTTCCTTCCTTCCTTCCTTCCTTCCTTCCTTGTCCTTTTCTTTTTTCTTACTTGTTCTCCATCCTCTCTTCGTCCTCTTTTACCCTCCTTCTATCCCTCCCACTGTTCCTCCCCCTTAAGTTAGGTTAGGATAGTGTTAGGTTAGGTTAGTTTAGTTTAGGTTAGGTTAGGTTAGGTTAGGTTAGGATAGGTTAGGTTAGGGTTGTGTTAGGTTAGTTTAGTTTAGGTTAGGTTAGGTTAGGTTAGGTTAGGTTAGTTTAGGTTAGGTTAGGTTAGGTTATGTTAGGTTAGGTTAGGATAGTTTAGGTTAGGTTAGGGTTGTGTTAGGTTAGTTTAGTTTAGGTTAGGTTAGGTTAGGTTAGGTTAGGATAGTTTAGGTTAGGTTAGGGTTAGCTTAGGGTAGGTTAGGGTTGGCAATGGTTAGGGTAGGTTAGGGTTAGCAGTGGGTGGTTTGGGAGGAGGCGCAGTTTAGTATTCAACAGATGGCGCTGCGTGGGAGTTAATGCTTTATATAACGAACGCGCTTATCGGTAAACAACACAGAGGCCTTGTGATACGTACTGAGAGAGAGAGAGAGAGAGAGAGAGAGAGAGAGAGAGAGAGAGAGAGAGAGAGAGAGAGAGAGAGAGAGAGAGGTGATTATATGCAGCCATTTGCTCACTCACATAGACAAATATACACTCACTAGCGCAGACACACACACACACACACACACACACACACACACACACACACACACACACACACACACACACACACACACACACACACACACACACGCCGGCACACACGCAGAGATGGATGAGGAGATAAAGTTGAGAATTAGTGTGAGGGAGAGTGACGGAATAACACAGAGAGAGAGAGAGAGAGAGAGAGAGAGAGAGAGAGAGAGAGAGAGAGAGAGAGAGAGAGAGAGAGAGAGAGAGAGAGAGAGAGAGAATTAAAATGTTATGTGAATGGAATATGTTATTCAAGCAAAAAAGAAGAGCTATTGTGTATAGTTGAAATATTATTAGGATTTTTTAGTATAGCAGCAGAGATAATAATTACATTTGGCTGTAATATAAAATGAAGAGACTTGAAAAAGAAATAAAAAAAACACATACACTCTTTTTCGATTTGTTGTGTAAGGTTTATATCAATGTTCTTTTATTTATTTATTTTTTTTAATTGCAAATATTTTTTTCTTCAGTTTTTTTTTTCTGGGTTAAAGAAGTGAAAAAAAAATTTGACTCGAAGTTATCTCATAACTGGGATATGTTCTCTCTCTCTCTCTCTCTCTCTCTCTCTCTCTCTCTCTCTCTCTCTCTCTCTCTCTCTCTCTCTCTCTCTCTCTCTCTCTCTCTCTCTCTCTCTCTCTCTCTCTCTCTCTCTCGTATATCCATCGTCTCCCCGTCGTCACATTTCCTTCTCTCTCTCTCTCTCTCTCTTTCATCACCTTCACGCCTTTTATTGGCTATTTCTCTCTCTCTCTCTCTCTCTCTCTCTCTCTCTCTCTCTCTCTCTCTCTCTCTCTCTCTCTCTCTCTCTCTCTCTCTCTCTCTCTCTCTCTCTCTCTCTCTCCATGTTTTCCTCACATTTTCACGCTTCATCTCCTTCGATATTTCAATTCGCGAGGACAGGACGAGGCCAAATACCTCTTTCCTCTCCTTCCTCCTCCTCCTCCTGCTCCTCCTCAATACCTCTCCTATTTCCTTCTCCGCTTTCCTCCTCTTCCTCCTTCATTTCCTCCTCCTTCCTCTTTATTTTTTTTTTTTTTTTTTGTTTTTTTCTCTTGGTTTTCGTCCTCTGTCACCTTCTTCTTCTTCTTCTTCTTCTTCTTCTTCTTCTTCTTCTTCTTCTTCTTCTTCTTCTTCTTCTTCTTCTTCTTCTTCTTCTTCTTCTTTCTCCTCCTCCTCCTCCTCCTCCTCCTCCTCCTCCTGTATCATTTATTACTCTTCTTCGCTATCTTCGTTGTCGTCTTCTTCCTCTTCTTCTTTCGTCTTCTCTTTTTCCTTTAACTTTTATTTCTCTTCGTCATTATCATTTCTTACTCCTCCTTCTCTTCCTCTTCTTCCTTCTTCTCCTCTTCCCTGCCATTCTTCTCCTCTTTGCCTTCCTCTTATTCTTCCTCTTTCTGTTTCTTTTTCCGGTAATCGTTTATCTGTTTCTCCTTTCTTTGATTTATTTTATTCGTGTGATTCTGCTTTTTCATCTTTATCATTTTTCATCTTCCTCTTTTGTATTTTCTTTGGCATATTTCTATTCCACGTCCCTTTCTGTTATTCATCTTTTGTGTGTTTATTTTCCTTCCTCCTTTGCTTGTTATTCTTCTCATTGTTAGTGATTCTTTCCCTATTTTTCATTGTATTTTTAAATCCTCTTCTTCATCCTTCATTTTTTTTTTTTTTTTCATCTTTCGAATCGTTCTTCTTATCTTTCAATCCTAAGTCTTATCATATGAATCCTCTCTCTTTTCCTTCAATCCTACACATAATGACTTCGTGATCTTAAAGCTTCTATCTTATCTTCTCAATCCTCTTTCTTTTTTCCTCTGATCTTATACACAGTGATTTCTTCTCCCCTAATCTTCTTTCTTACCTTCTCAGTCCTATTTCTTTTCCTCGAGTTCTCCACGTAATCATTTCTTGTTCCTCAAATCTTCTTTCTTATCTTCCCAGTCCTATTTATTTTCCCTCAGTCTGATACATAATAATTTATTGTACTCAGATCTTCTTTCTTATCATCTGAATCCTATTTTTTTCCTCCAATCCTCCACATTATCATTTCTTGTCCCTAAATCCTCTATCTTATCTATTCAATCCTCTTCCTTATCACCTAATCCCTATCATACGTCCCAGATCCTCCTCCTCTTCCTCCTCCTCCTCCTTCTCCTTCACCTTCTCTTATCTCCCAGCTTCTTCCTTCAGGGTCACTGTTAGGGAATCCAACACCAGTTAAGGGATCACAGGGAACACCTAATATCCCTTTTTTTAACCCCCCGGTCCTGCAAGGGGATCAAAGCACGCCTGCCTCTCTCTATGAAGGCTTGGATCCTCTTTGATCACGCGGCAGCATCTCAGCTTGCCTTTTATTCGTTCCTTCCTTCCACCTTCCCTTCCAGACCTTCAGAACTTCTTCAGGTGGGTCGTGGGAAGTCCTCTCGTCACCTTCATGGGTTCCAACACCCTCTTCGGCGCCTCGTAAAGGGATCGCGGGGAGGGATGCGAAAAAGTGGTGTGTGTTTGTGTGTGTGTGTGTGTGTGTGTGTGTGTGTGTGTGTGTGTGTGTGTGTGTGTGTGTGTGTGTGTGTGTGTGTTTGGTGATGTATTATGTTATTATTCTCTCTCTCTCTCTCTCTCTCTCTCTCTCTCTCTCTCTCTCTCTCTCTCTCTCTCTCTCTCTCTCTCTCTCTCTCTCTCTCTCTCTCTCTCTCTCTCTCTCTCTCTCTCTCTCTCTCTCTCTCTGTTATTCTTGCTCTATTTTAATTTTTATCCTTGTCTCAATTTCATTTATATTTTCTTCCTATTTAATAAATTTAAGTTTATTTTAGTATATGTCTACTGTTTATTTTTTCTGTCTTTCTGTGTGTCTTTGTTTTCCTATCTGTTTATCATCTATGTGCCTATTCGTCTGTATCTGTTTGTCTATCTGTCTGTCTGTCTGTCTGTCTGTCTGTCTGTCTGTCTGTCTGTCTGTCTGTCTTGTCCACATCAGCAGCAAATTTCCTTCTACAATTGTTTTTAGTTCAGTGGACATTTTCATCAAAGGAAATTACGTCCTTTTACTCAGCTTTGTGGCATTTCCGTTTATTGTTGTTGTTTTGTCCAACGTCCTTCTTTTCTCCCCGAGTCCTCGTGCGTGAGTCTTGCTAGTCTTGAGATTTCGTTTCCTTCCAGTGATTCCATCTTTCCAGCTCACCTTTCATCTCATTTTCTCTTCCTTTCCATTGTTTTATACCTCAGGATCAGTCGTGACCTGTCTATCTCTTTGTTCAATTAATATATATTTTCTTAGTAGTCTTTTATTTCACTTCCTCTTCATTTCATTTCGTTATTATTTTAACGTATCCCTAACCTCTTTTTTTTTTTCTCTCTCTTTTCCATTATTTTCTTTTTTCATCTGAACGGATTTTTTTACTTTTATTCAAGCAGCATGTTTGAACGAAACGTGGGATTTCTTTTTTTTTCTCCCTCTCTCTCTCTTTTTCCGATAACTTCTTTTTCACGTATAGTTCATGATAATGATCTCAATGTTTTCTGTTTAATATTGTTCATTTTTATTCGTTGGCGGTGTTATGTGACTGTTGTGGTGGTGTGTCAGTCAGTCAGTCAGTCAGTCAGTCAGTCAGTCAGTCAGTCAGCCAGTCAGTTAATTAGCCAGTCAGTCAGTCAGCCAGTCAGTCAGTCAATCAGTCAGTCAGTCAGTCAGTCAGTCAGTCATTCAGTTAGTCAGCCAGTCAGTCAGTCATTCATTCATTCATTCATTCATTCATTCATTCATTCAGTCAGTCAGCCAGTCAGTCAGTCAGTCAGTCAATCAGCCAATCAGTCAGTCAGTCAGTCAGTCAGCCAACCAATCAGCCAATCAGTCAGTCAGTCAGTCAGTCAGTCTCAATTATTCTTTTCAGACTTTTATTTACATTGTTATTAAGCCTAAAAAATAAAAATAAAAACTTCACGTACATTGTGTCTTGTTTTTTTATACACTACAGTGAATCTATTTTTCCTTTTTTCTTTTATTTCCATTTACCTGTTTCCCTTCCGGTGTCTTGATCCAGTTCACGTGTTTTCATTTCTGCGTATTAATCTTTTTATTTATACTGCAATAAATAGCGATATTGCGTGACATGGGGAAACTCTCTCTCTCTCTCTCTCTCTCTCTCTCTCTCTCTCTCTCTCTCTCTCTCTCTCTCTCTCTCTCTCTCTCTCTCTCTCTCTCTCTCTCTCTCTCTCTCTCTCTCTCTCTCTCTCTCTCTCTCTCTCTCTCTCTCGTATGATAAATGACTGTAATTTTTAAGACTTCAGATTCTTTTTTTATTTATTTATTCCTTTTATGTCTTTAGGCCTATGAGATCTGTAGGCCTTCTTTTCTCTTTTCTATTAAGATTTACTACTAGGCTTTTTGTTTTATGGGTGTCATTAATTTAGTTTATTTTTTTCTAACTTTTTTTTGTCATAATGTATAAAAAAATCTATTGTCAACTCTCTCTCTCTCTCTCTCTCTCTCTCTCTCTCTCTCTCTCTCTCTCTCTCTCTCTCTCTCTCTCTCTCTCTCTCTCTCTCTCTCTCTCTCTCTCTCTCTCTCTCTCTCTCTCTCTCTCTCTCTCTGTATAATTTATATATACCTGCATTTCTCAGGTGAATTTACTCTTACGTCTTGAGTGTCTGCGCTGATGAGGTAGTGAGAAGAGGAGGAGGAGGAGGAGGAGGAGGAGGAGGAGGAGGAGGAGAGAGGCTAAGACGAAAGAAACGGAAAGAGAAATAGACGATCGGGGAGAAAGATGAGATGAAAGGAGGAGGAGGAGGAGGAAGAAGAGGAAGAAGAGGAGAGGAAAACTAGAAGAGAAGGAAGGAAGAGTTGACGAAGGAGAAAGAAAGGAGATAACCAAGGAGAAGAGGAAGAAAAGAACGGTATAAAGACGAAGAATAGATAGATAAAGGCTATGCGAAGGAAGGAGAGGAGAGAAAATGACTCGATCAAAAAAAAATAAAGAGAAAAAGATTGAAAGAAGAGGAATATTGGAGGAAAGAGAGAAAAGAAAGAAGGAAGAAAGGAATGAGGAGGAGTAGGAGGAGGAGGAGGAAGAAGAAGAAGAAGAGGAAGAGGAATAATGGGATGTGTTATATAAAGGTCTACGGGTCTCCCTTGCCATGTTTTACTATTACAGAGGCGGTCACTGGCAGTCCATGTACGCTGTAAGAGGCTTTTTTTTATAATGGTAACTCACTCTCTCTCTCTCTCTCTCTCTCTCTCTCTCTCTCTCTCTCTCTCTCTCTCTCTCTCTCTCTCTCTCTCTCTCTCTCTCTCTCTCTCTCTCTCTCTCTCTCTCTCTCTCTCTCTCTCTCTCTCTCTCTCTCTCTCTCTCTCTCTCTCTCTCTCTCTCTCTCTCTCTCTCTCTCTCTCTCTCTCTCTCTCTCTCTCTCTAGTCCCATCCATTTTCTTCATTTTCAATCCCTAGAGGGCGCGGTTTTTTTTTCCCTCCCGTTTTCTTTTTTTTTCATTTTTTTTTCCCTTTCACTCAGTATTATTCAACGTGGAGTATTTTTCTTGGTCCTATTTGAATTTTCTCCCGGCTGTGTTCCTTTCCTTGTTACGCCCGTCATTTTCAACTCCTTTATTTCAATTCTTCGTGTTCGCTGCTTAATTTGACTTACTCTTGTTTGCAGTTTTAATATTTTTTTCTTTTACTTTTGTGTGTGTGTGTGTGTGTGTGTGTGTTTGTGTGTTGATAGTGTAGTTTTTATGTCTTTTTTTATTTCATTTATCAAAAGACGTATTGTTTTTTTTCTCTCTCTCCCTCTTTTCTTAATTTTTCGTGAATGTTTTTTTTATTTTCTCGTTCGTTTATTTGTATTGTTATTATTATTTTTTTTGTTGTTATTTCTCCTCGTTTTTTTCATCTTTACATCTTTCGTTCTCCTTTTTTTTATTTCTTTTTATTCGTAGTATAATGATTTTTTTTGTTTTTTTTTATATTCTTTCACTTTCTATTTTCATTCGCATTATTCTTCGTTTTCTTTTTTTCTTTATTTCCTTTGATGACTATATTATTTCCTTCATGACCTTTGTGTTAATATTTCTCTTCTCATTTATATCAATTTTCATCACTATTATAATTTTACTTCATTTTCCTTTCATCATTCTCTTTATCATTTTTGTTCTTTATATTCTTTCCTTCATTGTCTTTGTATTCATTTTTTCCTTTCCACTTCTTTATATCAATTTGCAACGCTATTATATCTTCCTTTGTTTTCTTTTCGTTATCTTTCTTTTTCTTTTTTTTTTTTCTTTTTTTGTTTTGTCTTTTACATTCTGTCCTTGCATTACCTCAGCATCCCCGCCCCTTCCCACCATTGCGTCCCTTCCTGGCATCCCTTAGTCACCCATTTGATCGGTTCCAATTATAGATTTCCAGTAGCCTTGTTTTTATTATCATTATTATTATTATTTTACATCCTTTTTGTTATTCTTTGTATTCATCTTCTTTCCTCTACATTAATTTGCAACACCATTACTTTTTTTATTTTTACTTTCCCTTCATTTTCTTCGTATAAATTTTTCATTCCTTTCCTTATATCAATTTGCGATACCATTACAATCTTTTCCTTACTTCCCCTTCCCATTATCTGTGCATCCCCGCCCCTTCTCACCATTAACTCCACTGCCACCACCTCCCAGTCACCCATTTTAACGGCTCTAATTCCCCTGGAGGCTGTTCCTCGCGCTGAACATTATAATCACCGTCTAAATTACCTCTGTGTTGCAGTTACCAAGAAAACGACCTCCTTAAATCACCCACTTGTCACTAGATGGCATTCCGGGCGCGTTAATTAGGAGCTCACCGTATGGCAAGACTCGGTGAAAATACTAATGCCAAATGGTGCTCCTTGTTTTATTTTTCTTAATCAATTCACTTTTTTTTCATCCTTATCCTTGTCATTTTATAAGAGCAATGGCTGCCTCGCGTGCTGTGGGCTTGCAAGGCGTTACTGATCCCTTATATTGCAGGACAACGAGCCATTAGCCCTCTTATTTAGTGTTTGATCGCCTTAATGCCAGCGCCGGGAAGTGTCAGATCTGGCAACGCTGGCTCCATGGAGGTTAGGCAGCACGGGTGACGCGGAGGGACGGTTGGTTGGGTGGGAGGGTGGCTATGTTAATCTCCCTTTATCTCCGTCATCCCCGCCCTGAGGTGAGGAGTGTGTGGCAGGGAGGATTGTTGGATGAGTAATGAAGGAGCTGTGGTAGGCTGTCTTATTTTATCGTTTTGTAGTTTGTAGAAATATCCATATTTTTGGGGAGCGATGTCCTTTATATTGTCTGTCTTCCTTAATGTAGTATTTATTTTTTTTTTTCCGGTTTGTTAGGCTTCATTTTCACGAATTTCCATGCTCTTTATTTACTTTTGGTGTTTTCCCATTTAGGAACTTGAAGAGGAAGAAGTAAAAGTTAAGTAGGGTAAGAAGGAAGAAGAGTAGTAGTAGTAGTAGTAGTAGAAGTAGTAGTAGTAGTAGTATGAAGCTTTCTTACATACTTTTCTTCGTGTTTCGCTTGTCGTTCTTCCTTTCTTTCCTGTGGATGATGCGCGACCTACTTAAACCTTTCTATTATCATTTAATTCCCATTATCACCTGCTTCCATTATCACCCACATCCTATTATCATTTACGACCCCCATTATCAATTACACATAAACCAGACGTAATCTCTCTTTCATCTCTACACGCGTGGAAACTTTATTGAACACTTGTGCGTAATGAGTTGGATTCCTTTCTTGTTCCCCAGACGCGGCGCAGGGGAAGAGGAGAAGAGGAGAAGAGGAGGAGGAGCAAGAGTAGTTAAATGGAAAGAGGGGGGCGGTGGAAAATGGGAATTGTATTAACCCTTAGACTGCTAATAACATCATGGTACTTAAGTTTAGTCATCCCTACTTGATTCTACTGAGCGTGAATGAAACTATGGACAGGAAAAAGGTCTTGGCGTCTCGAACAGTCAATTTGCTGTCAGTGCTTCCTTTCAGATCAGGATGCGACAAGAAATAGCGTGTTTAAGTTTCATATTAGATTTCAAAATACAAAGAAACTGGCTCTCACATAAGGTGGTAGATTAATGGAATGGACTCAGTTGTTGGGTTGTTAGTGACGAGTCAATAGGGAGATTAAGATACTAGAGAAATTTATAGGACTGGGTGATGGGTGGAAATGGCTTCTTGAATACAGGAATTGCCAATTGTAGTCCTGGTGGCTTCTTGCAGCTTCCCTTATGTTCTTATGTTCCTATGTATGTCATCCTAAATCTACCATTTCAGAATATTAGGTCAGTTTACAGACACGGATGATAGGTGGAGATAGGCAGGCGTACCGTACACAGGGGCCGCCACGTGTAGGCCTGATGGCTTCTTGCAGCTTCCCTTATTTTTTTCAGTTCACGTGTTCTTAATTCCTCTCATCTTTTACCTCCCATTTTATTACGCCTGAGTGAAAAACCAGGAGACTCAAAGTGTGAAAGCTGAGGAGAATTACATGAAATTCAGCGATCAGGAACATCAGGCGAAGCTGTGAAAGAGAATGTGAAGAGACAGAGAAAAAAAGAGAATATGAAGAGAGAGAGAGAGAGAGAGGGGAAAAAAGAGTGTGAAGAGAGAAGAAAAAGGAGAGTGTGAAGAGAGAATTTTTAAAGCGCAAAGAGAATTCTGAAGAGACGTAAGTGTAAAGGAAGTGGGAGGTGTGGAAGCATCAAAGGGAGAAAAGAGCATAAAGAAAAAGTGGCGATGGAAGGAAATGTATATTGAAACATGTGAACTTTTTGACCTTGAGACTGAAATGAAAATACGTGTGAAATGTGAGCCTGAATTAATGACCATGAAAATATTAAAAAAAAAGAAAAAGAAAATCGTAACGTGACAGTAGAGAATAGAGAATAATAACGTTAAAAATGAAAAAAATAAAATAAAATTAGCTTGCAAGAAAAGAAGAAAATTAAGAAAAGATCATAATAGCAAGATAAATGAACACGCGGAAACAACAACAGAAAACAAAAGACAATAAATATAGAAAGAAAACAAGAATAAATTAAACAAAACAAAGAAGACACAAGAAGAATAATAGGAGATGTAGTAGCAGCCGTAAAACACACACACACACACACACACACACACACACACACGATATCATCACACTAAAATGAGCGAGAGTAATAAACAACTGAAAGAGGAAGAGTGGTCGCGTGCAGGAGGCGGAAAGCGAGAGGACAGCAGGAGAATAAGACGAGGAGAGAACAGACGGTGGAAACTGAGGCTCGTCTTCTGAAACACTTTTGCGCCACACACCGAATACATTTAAAAGGCTCTACGTGACTTTACACGAGTTTTTAAAGGTGTTTTTACGGTTCTAGTGACAGACCAACAAGTTTTCTACATTATTAGCAGGAGAAACACACCTGAGAACCTGGCTAATCATCACTGGGACCTTTGAAAATACTCCTGGTGAAATGACGGAAGGGAGTTTTAAGGTTCTATTGACAGATTAACAAGTGTTGTACATTATTAACAGGAGAAACACTCTTGAGAACCAGACTAATCATCTCTGTGGCCTTTGAAATTAGTCGTGGTGAGAGAGCAAAGGGTTTCAGAGTAAGGGCCTGAGGAGGGAGCAGGTGAGTATAAAACGAAAGGGGAAGCTGGAGGATTTGAACAGGGCGATGATGCAAGGAGACGAGTATTTAGCCAAGTGTTAATAGGAAATGTAAAGCGTGTTGGAGGTCACAGCTAAAGAAGAAGGAGGAGGAGGAGGAATTAACATGTATATAGGATTTAAGGTTGTGCAAGGAAATAAAGAAAGAAGAGGAAGAAAAGGGAGGATAACAAGAAGATGGGCAAGGTGAAGAGGAGGAAAAGGATAACGAAGGAGGAATGTAAAACGTGCAGGAAGAAGAAAAATGAAAAAAATAAATATAAAACGTGGAAGAAGAAAAAGAAGAGTAACAACAACAACAACAACAACAACAACAACAACAACAACAACAACAAGGAAAGAAAAAAAAGCACAAAAAAAGAAAGAAAGATATTAACAACACAAATAATAAAAAAAAAAAAAGACACACATAGAAAACGAATGTACACAAACACCCACAATACCCGAAGACAAAGAAAACGGAACAAAAACAAAGGAAAGAGACGAGGCGTAATAAAAAAAGAAAGAAAACAAAATCCTGCAAAAACAAACAGTAAATCAGGGGCGAGGAATAGGAAGGTGAATAAAAGAAGGGAAAGATAATTTAGTGAAGCGAATGGAAGGCGTAAAGGAAAGGCGAATAAAACAGGAGAAACGCATCCGATAACAGACAGGAGGAGAGGCCGCAGTCAGCTGTGAAGGAGGGAGAGGAGGAACACAGAGGAAGGAAGGAAGAGGGAAGGGAGAGAAGGGTGAGAGGAGAAAAGAGAGAGGGAAGGCAATGAAGGGAAACACACAAAAGAGCTTTATTAAGGACACAGTGAGAGAGAGAGAGAGAGAGAGAGAGAGAGAGAGAGAGAGAGAGAGAGAGAGAGAGAGAGAGAGAGAGAGAGAGGGTACTAAATCAGTAACTTTTCTCTTGCATCCCCAGTTTCCTCTCACCTTCCTTCTTTATTGCTTCGCCTGCTTCTCTTCCTCTCTCTCTCTCTCTCCCTTTTCCTCTCCCTCTCCCCCTCCCTCTCTCCCTTAATTCCCTCTGCAAATCATCCTTCCCTCAGACCAAAAGTTGAGACTACAACAAAAAAAGAAAATAAAGAAAGGAAAGAAAGGAAATATCTTTACGTAAAAATATTTCTCACTTTTCTCTTTTTTTTTCTCCTATTGCATTTACATAGTTGAAATTAGTGGATTATGTCTGTCTGTCTGTCTGTCTGTCTGTCTGTCTGTCTGTCTGTTTGCCTGTTTTCCTTTCTTTCTATCTGTTTGTCTATTTCCTTATCTGTTTACTTCTCTGATTTTTGTCCTTTTTTTCTTTTTCTGTATCCTCTTTTCCATGACTTAATCTGTCTTTTGTCTGTCTCTTTTTAACGATTGTCTGTCCGTCTGTCTGTCTATCTGCCTCTCTGTTTTCATTTCACTGTCGATCTGTCTGCATGAATTCCATTTTCTCCCTCTGTTTATCTTTCTCTGTGATTATTTCTTTGTCTCTCTGTTCTTCTGGTTGTCTCTGTTCATCCATCACCTTCACAGCATTCATTATACACACCTGTTCTTTTTTTTTCATTCATTTCACTCATTATTCATTCTTTCGTGTCTTTTCACTCAGTTCACTTCATTCACAGCTTTGATTAAATTCTCTCTCTCTCTCTCTCTCTCTCTCTCTCTCTCTCTCTCTCTCTCTCTCTCTCTCTCTCTCTCTCTCTCTCTCTCTCTCTCTCTCTCTCTCTCTCTCTCTCTCTGCAGTATATATCTCAAACTTTGGTACTCGTCTGTGTATTCTTTGTATCTTGTGTTGGTTGTGTACGAGCGTGTGTGTGTGTGTGTGTGTGTGTGTGTGTGTGTGTGTGTGTGTGTGTGTGTGTGTGTGTGTGTGTGTGTGTGACAGTGTTTTGCTGTTGCTATTACCTCTGCTACATCCTCCTCTTATTCCTCTACCTCCTCCTCCTCCTCCTCCTCCTCCTCCTCCTCCTCCTCCTCCTCCTCCTCCTCCTCCTCCTCCTCCTCCTAGATAATCATATGGGAAACTGTTACAACCTTTTCATTTACTTTTAATCAAGCTCTGCGGTGTGTGTGTGTGTGTGTGTGTGTGTGTGTGTGTGTGTGTGTGTGTGTGTGTGTGTGTGTGTGTGTGTGTGTCCTCATGATTGTCTATTTTCCATACATGCATTGAAAAGAAATTTTACGCACACATGCTTCCTGATACACACACACACACACACACACACACACACACACACACACACACACACACACACACACACACACACACACACGGTCAATCTCACAACGCCAGGACCCTTTCAACAAAACCACAAATTGAATTTTTTCCCTCTGAACCACTACTAACATTCTCTCTCTCTCTCTCTCTCTCTCTCTCTCTCTCTCTCTCTCTCTCTCTCTCTCTCTCTCTCTCTCTCTCTCTCTCTCTCTCTCTCTCTCTCTCTCTCTCTCTCTCTCTCTTACACATCCTCTCAAATGG
>NC_087184.1:15067719-15075219 GCF_035594125.1 Scylla paramamosain
TTGTTTGGTTATTTGTATTATTTTTCTTTTTTCTTAATTTTCCTTATTCCTGTTTTTTTCTTTTCTTTTTTTTTTGTATTCTTATTCTTGTCTTTGTTATTTGTTTACATGTTATGTTCTTTCTTTATTTTTATTTATTTATTTTTTTTTTTTTGCATTTTTCTTCTCTTTATTCTTTCTTTCTCTGCTCTTTCTTTTCCCTTCTTCGTCTTATTCCTCATTTTTTTTTATTTGTTTTATTTTGTTTTTCTCCTAGTTTTATTGTTGATTTTTTTTTCATTCTTTTTTTCAATAATTTCATTCTCTTTCTCATTTATTCTATACCCGTTCCTCCTCTCTCTCTCTCTCTCTCTCTCTCTCTCTCTCTCTCTCTCTCTCTCTCTCTCTCTCTCTCTCTCTCTCTCTCTCTCTCTCTCTCTCTTTCTACTTTACCTCAAATCTATCCTTTTTAATTTAATTTTTCCAAGTCTATCTTTCCATATCTTCTTCAATTCCTTCTCTCCTTTCATCATTATTACACATTCACACCTCTTACACTCCTTCCCTCATTTTCTCATTCTCTCACATTTGTGCCTTAATATCTCCTCCTCCTCCTCCTCCTCCTCCTCCTCCTCCTCCTCCTCCTCCTCCTCCTCCTTTCAAAATTCAGATGAAATTATCTCTAAATGTTCCTCTTTACTTTCTCTCGTTTTCTTCTTGGCGTGAAACGAACTTAGAGTAATCCTGATAATAGGGGAAGATCTCTCTCTCTCTCTCTCTCTCTCTCTCTCTCTCTCTCTCTCTCTCTCTCTCTCTCTCTCTCTGAAATCATCGTCAGCCAAAATGGTCTCCAACATTTACATTCACTTAAGTCATTTAATTTTTCACTCTCTCTCTCTCTCTCTCTCTCTCTCTCTCTCTCTCTCTCTCTCTCTCTCTCTCTCTCTCTCTCTCTCTCTCTCTCTCTCTCTCTCTCTCTCTCTCTCTCTCTCTCGATTTGATGTGCGTATCTAAGCTCTTTCTTACTTTACATTAGTGTACCTGCCTTCCTCCTCCTCCTCCTCCTCCTCCTCCTCCTCCTCCTCCTCCTCCTCCTCCTCCTCCTCCTCCTCCTCCTCCTTGTCTTTCTCCTTTGTCCTCGTTGCTGTTGTTGTTGTTGTTGTTGTTGTTGTTGTTGTTGTTGTTGTTGTCGTTGTTGTTGCTGTTGTTGTTCTTGTCTTCTTTTCGTTTTCAGCTTCGTTCTTGTATGTCTCGTTTATGTCCTTGTTTCTCTTTTCGTCTTCCTTCTTCTTTCCCTTTCTTTCCTCCTTTTCCTTCTTGTCCTCGTCTTTCTTGCTTTCCCTCTTTTCGTTCTCGTTTTTTTCCTTTTCTCGTTTTATCACTTACATTTTTACTTTTCCTTCTTGTTCTTTTCTTTATCTTATTCTCCTCTAATTCAATCTTCACTTACATCTTTATTTTCCTTTTCTCCCACCTATCTTTATTCCTCATACTCTCTTACGTCCTTGCCACACCTTTCCTCACCTTTCCACACCTGCCTACACCTTCCCACACCTTTTGAAGCCTTTCCAAACCTTTTTCTCACCTTTCCTCACCTTTCCTCACCTTTCCAAACCTTTTCCAAACCTTTTCTCAGCTTTCCGCACCTTTTCAAACCTTTCCTCACCTTTCGAAACCTTTCTAAACCTTTCCAAACCTTTCCAAACCTTTTCTCAGCTTTCCGCACCTTTTCAAACCTTTTCTCACCTTTCCTCACCTTTTCAAACCTTTTCAAACCTTCCCACACCTTCCCACACAAACCCACACAAACCCACACAAACCTACACCTTTCCTACACTCCTCTACGTGTCCAGCCAAGAATACGTGTAATTTTAGCCAGGAAATACGCGGCAGAATTCTCTCATTAGGTCTGTGGAATCAAGAATACTGAGGGAGACTTCTGCAGGAGGGATGCTGCAGGGACCTTCTCTCAGCCACGCCAGCCTGACCACAGCCGCCTACAGACCCACACGTGTATTGCAGCGGTGCCCAACCCTTTATAAGAGTGAATTGCTCCTGAGTCTCATGTACCTGTGTGTCTTTCGAGTTTATGGTAATGAGACGGGGATTGCATGGTCGTTAGGTGTGTCTAATTGCCTTTAGAGTGTTACCTGTGTTTTTTTTGTCGTTTAACTCCTTCTCCTCCTCCTCTTCTTCTTCTTCTTCTTCTTCTTCTTCTTCTTCTTCTTCTTCTTCTTCTTCTTCTTCTTCTTCTTCTTCTTCTTCTTCTTCTTCTTCCATCTATCTTTCTTTTTCGTTCTCTTGTTTCTCATCTTCCTCCTACTTCTCTTGTTCCTACTTCCTCCTCTCTCTCTCTCTCTCTCTCTCTCCTCTTTTCTTTTTCTTTTTCTCGTTCTCGTCTTTTTCATCTTCCTCCTCCTCCTCCTCCTCCTCCTCCTCCTCCTCCTCCTCCTTCTCCTCCTCCTCCTCCTCCTCCTTCTCTTATTCCTACTTAGGTTAACGCATGCGGGTGGGGGAGGGGGCTTTTAGTGTTTCCTTTGTGTTCCTTTGTGTTTCTCTTTCTCTCTCTGCTCCTTCATCCTTTTCCTCCGCCTCCTCCTCCTCCTCTTCCCATTCTCTCACACTTATATACTTTACCAGACCGTCTTCCTAAGCTTACTTACATTATGTCTTTGTGTGTGTGTGTGTGTGTGTGTGTGTGTGTGTGTGTGTGTGTGTGTGTGTGTGTGTGTGTGTGTGTGTGTGTGTGTGTGTGTGTGAGTGTTTGTGCGAATTGGGTCAGGGACAGGTGGGAAAATGTAGACACACACACACACACACACACACACACACACACACACACACACACACACACACACACACACACACACACACACACACACACACACACACACTCAGGTAAGGCAGGTGCAAAGGTTGTAGCCTCCTATATCACTGCGCTGTCTTCCCTTCCTGTTTGTTTGTTTGTATATTTGTTCTGGTGCTTGAGTGTTTGTTTGAGATACGAAGGGAAGAATGGGGGGATGAGAGACTTGAAGCATTTGAGAAACAAGAAAAAAAGACATAGAGAAAGAGAAAGAGAAAGAGGAGAGAGAGAGGAAAGAGAAAGAAAAGAGAGAGAGAGAGAGAGATGGGAAATATTGACATGATCAAATATTGAGAAGGAAAAAAATAATAATGAGAGGAAAAACAACCTATTTGTCAGAAGGTTAATTAAGGAGAAGAAGTATTGTATTGCAAGGAAGGGTTAACATTACACTGCCTTCAACAATAATTAATGAAGCCTTTTTCTTTTTCCTTTTCTTTTTTTTATTTAGTCATGTTTACGTGATGAGTTCTTTGAAAATTGTCTGTTTGTGTTGGAGGAAGAGGAGGAGGAGGAGGAGGAGGAGGAGGAGGAGGAGGAGGAGGAAGAGGAGGAGTTGACGTAAGAAGATGAACGTTCAGGATCCGCTTATGAATTAGAGCCAGAGAGAGAGAGAGAGAGAGAGAGAGAGAGAGAGAGAGAGAGAGAGAGAGAGAGAGAGAGAGAGAGAGACATAACAATAGATCATTTTCCAATTACCATGTCATTTCTTCGTTGTTTTCTTATCATATTCATTCTGCGTGTTCTTAATTATCCTTAACCCTTTCATCTCCCCTTTTCCTTTCCCTTTCTTTCTTCCCTCCTTTTATCTTCCTTTCCTTCCCTTTCTTCCTTCTATCCCTTCCCTTCCTTTCTCTCTCCTTTCTTTCCCTTCCTTCCGTCATCCTTTCCTTTACCTTCTCTTCCCTTTCCTTCTCTTCTCTTCCCTTCTCTTCTCTTCTCTTCTCTTCTCTTCTCTTCTCTTCTCTTCTCTTCTCTTCTCTTCTTTACATTTATTGGTTTTGAAAGGAATTGGAAGAGATGTTATTCCTTCTCTCCTGTTCCTTTCATCTCCTTTTTCCTTCTTTTCTTTCTTCTATTCCTCTTCTTCTTTCCTGTTCTCTTTCTCTAATATTTTTCTCCTTTTTCTCTTTCTACATTATAACAGTGAGAGGAAAGAACAAGGAAGGCAGGTTTTATGTACTCTCTCTCTCTCTCTCTCTCTCTCTCTCTCTCTCTCTCTCTCTCTCTCTCTCTCTCTCTCTCTCTCTCTCTCTCTCTCTCTCTCTCTCTCTCTCTCTCCTTTGTTGTGGTGAGCAAAAGGTTAAATGGGTCTCTCTATTGATCTATAGGGAGTCTTCCTCTTCCTCCTCTTCTTCCTCTTCCTCTTCCTCTTCCTCCTCCTCTTCACCGCATTGCTGGGAACTAATTGATACGTTGGTGGTGGCGGTGGTGGTGGTAGTAGTAGTAGTAGTAGTAGTAGTAGTAGTGACTTAATGACACACACAAATACAAATGTAGGAAAAATTATTTAGAATTGTTGCAATAAAGGAAATATTTAAAACATACATATATTGATTGACAGATTGATCGTAATAGTAGTGGTGGTGGTGGTGGTGGTAGTAGTAGTAGTAGTAGTAGTAGTAGTAGACTCAAAAAAAGAACATGTGGTTTAACAACAACAACAACAACAACAACAAGAAACACCATCAATTTAACATCTACACCAATAGTGGGAATAACAAACAAACAAACAAACAAACAAACAAACAAATAAACAAACAAATAACAAAGGAACGGCAAACAAACAAGCAAACAGACAGAAAGACAGACACACAAACAAGAAAACAAAACAAATAAACATTTCATAGACACATAAACAACTTGTACGCTTTTCCTTTTAACTCTCTCTCTCTCTCTCTCTCTCTCTCTCTCTCTCTCTCTCTCTCTCTCTCTCTCTCTCTCTCTCTCTCTCTCTCTCTCTCTCCCCAAAAATTGTACATGCATTCATTTCTTCCATTCACTCACTTAATTCATTTTCCAGAGAGAGAGAGAGAGAGAGAGAGAGAGAGAGAGAGAGAGAGAGAGAGAGAGAGAGAGAGAGAGAGAGACATAAAAACCACTCCACACATATATTTTTGGGGCCAAAATTAGATGGTTGGCCACTAAACCTAAGTGGTAAGAGAGAGAGAGAGAGAGAGAGAGAGAGAGAGAGAGAGAGAGAGAGAGAGAGAGAGAGAGAGAGAGAGAGAGAGAGAGAGAGGCGAACCGTGAGGCTGTCCTGAAGTTGCTTGAAATCAAAATACAAAACACACAATTCCAAATTTTGGTACGAGAGAAAATTTTTGCATCACAAAGCACGACACGAGAGAGAGAGAGAGAGAGAGAGAGAGAGAGAGAGAGAGAGAGAGAGAGAGAGAGAGAGAGAGAGAGAGAGAGAGAGAGAGCAAACAGAAAATAGTGAGACTGAGAATAAATGAAGGGAAGGAAAGAGGAAGGAATGTAAGAGGAAGAAAAAAGGAAGAAAAGAGGAAACAGCAAAGGGGAGAGAGAGAGAGAGAGAGAGAGAGAGAGAGAGAGAGAGAGAGAGAGAGAGAGAGAGAGAGAGAGAAACAACACTGTCAATTGAACTAAATGAAACGAATGTGATAGGAAAGAAAATAAGAAAGGTGGAAATAGACGAAATCTTGATAAAGAAATGTAAAAGAAAAGAAAATAATAACTTAGAAAGGCAAACGAAAGATGGAGCAATGAAAATAGAGGTAAGAAAGAACAGAAAGAAGAAAGGAAGTGATAAAAAAGGGAAAAAGAGAAAGCGAAGAGAGTTCTGAAAATATAAAACGAAGGGAAGAAGAATTAGTGAATAGAAAGAAGAGGAGAAAGAAAGAGAGGAACCAATGAAAATGGAGAAGAGAGGTATAAAAGCAAAAAGAGAATTGTAAAAGGAAGATAAAAGCTGGAAGTAAAGGATATGAACAAAAATATACGAAGAAAAAATTGGAAAAAGGGAAGGAAAGAAGAAAAGAAGAAAGAAAAGAAGGAAGGAAGGAAGGAAGGAAGTCTGGATTGGACAGGAGAATAATGGAATAGAAAAGTTTCAAAGAAGGAGAGAGAGAGAGAGAGAGAGAGAGAGAGAGAGAGAGAGAGAGAGAGAGAGAGAGAGAGAGAGAGAGAGAGAGAGAGAGAGAAATGGAGGTAAGAAACTGGCTGATAAATAAGAAAATAAAAATACAAGAGAGAGAGAGAGAGAGAGAGAGAGAGAGAGAGAGAGATTGCCTGTGTTAGCCCCATCAAGCCTATAATGTCGAAGCTTCGTTAGTTATTCGAAACACACTCTCTCTCTCTCTCTCTCTCTCTCTCTCTCTCTCTCTCTCTCTCTCTCTCGTGATTAGCATAGAGAGTGGGGAAGAAGGAAAATTGGTTCATTCACAAGACTGATAAGACTGCTCCGAATCAGACTCACTGCTTCATGAGGCTTCGTTTGCTTCAGTTGACCACTATTGTTACTTGTAAAGAAGGTGGACTGACTGGTGGTGTGTGTGTGTGTGTGTGTAGGAACCTGTGTTGTGGTGGTCTTGTCGCAGTTTAGTGGATTAGAAGGGAATGTGTGTGTGTATGTGTGTGTGTGTGTGTGTGGGAGGAAAGGAAGAAAGGAAGGAGAGAAGGAAGAGTTAAGCAAGGTTAGGTTAGGTGAGGTAAGATAGGCTGGGTTAAGTTAGTTTAAGTTTGGTTTGGTTTAGGTTTGATTAAGTTCAGATTATCCTTTTTTTTTACTGAAAGATTGCTTATATAGTTGACTCATTGATTACTTTTTGTTAGGTAATTAAGCAGTGAATTACTTGATTAATTATATAACCTGTTTATTGATAACCCACGGTCAGTCAGTCAGTCAATCAGCTAATCAGTCAGTCAGTCAATCACTCAATCAGTCAGTCAATCAGTCAATGTTCTAATTAACAGTTACAAGTAGACAATTGACTAGTAACCACCAACATACAGTATAGCAACACACAGCCAGCCAGTCAGCCAGTCAGTCAGTACCTAGTCAGCCAGCCATCACAGCCCCGCGCCACAGTCCCAGCACAGAGGCGGACGGGTGGAAATTAGAGGCAGAATTGAACACGGAGAGACACAGAAGGAAGTGAATTGAAGGCGTAGAAGACAAAGAGCGAAGTGTGATGAAGTTTAGTGGTGATGAAGGCTTAGACAGTGGGCCGAAGTTGTTAATGATGAGAGAGAGAGAGAGAGAGAGAGAGAGAGAGAGAGAGAGAGAGAGAGAGAGAGAGAGAGAGAGAGAGAGTCTGTGAATGTGAGCGAAAAGTGAATGAATGCGAGTGTGTGTGTATAATCTCTCTCTCTCTCTCTCTCTCTCTCTCTCTCTCTCTCTCTCTCTCTCTCTCTCTCTCTCTCTCTCTTTGTTCTATTTTAGAATTTTATTATTAGATCTGTTTTTTATTGAAATGTTACTCGTGTGAAAGAAAGAATCGTGTGTTGAAATGCTGAGAAAGAGAGAGAGAGAGAGAGAGAGAGAGAGAGAGAGAGAGAGAGAGAGAGAGAGAGACGCTGAAAGATGAAAATTATGATGTTCCTTCATTTAGTTAGTAGTAAAATTGCCTCAATTATCCAAATAAGCTCTCTCTCTCTCTCTCTCTCTCTCTCTCTCTCTCTCTCTCTCT